>NC_092351.1:51485047-51586972 GCF_963676685.1 Mytilus edulis | reverse complement strand
ATCGTTGACAGTTAAATGGAATTTGATGCGACTGTCATACAAGTGAGAGGTTTAGCGCTATAAAACCAGGTTTCTACATGAAAAAATGCCTCTACCAAGTCAAGAGATGGTTTTTTTTTATGAAAGGGGCCCGCTACAGTCAACCTTTAGATCCGCCAATTCATTCTCCAATTAAAAAATATCAACAAAAGAGTAAAATAAGATTAAAACTTTAAAATGATACAGTAGACAACCATGCCCGACTGTGGCTTCGTAAGTCTGTTGTCTCTCCTTTTCAAAGGAAATGACCGACTTTTTTTCGCATCAAACTGAATTGTCATCAAATTGTTTTATCATCCTATAGACGTAGACGTTAGTGGCGAACATTGATTGATTGATCACGTGTCATTCTTAATTAACACCAATTAGGGTCATAACCTTCCTCGTTTGTCTTTATATCGAGAATGTCCCGAAGAATAACAAATCGATGCAATAATATAAACAACCACGTTATTTTTTTTTCTGCTGAATTATATCTGTTCTATTTCTCAGTCATATGCCATTCATTGTAAATATTATTAATCAAAGTCTTATTATAATAAACTAAAACATCATTCAACAATAAAACAAAATTATGTACATGTAATGTTCTTTTGGAGGGGGATTCTTCATTTCTAGTTTTGTATTCTTTAAACTTTAATATATGAGGGTGTGTGGGGTCGCCCCGATATTCCAATCCTACTAGTCGGACAACCCATTGATCCGACACCCCAATAGTACGATAAAGGAAGGTATATTACCGCCGTAATGGAATCTTGATGGGTCTGGACGGAGGGTTGATGATTCAGAATGAGGAGTTTGTCCTTCAATACTGTATTATAAAAAAATTCTTCATTCTTTATAAATTTTGCCCATTTTTCTTTATTCTGTACATTTAAGAAACCCAATATTTCCTCTCTTTCTTTTTTTTTTTAGGGGGGGGGGGGGGTGTGGTGTATATGTTTTGCAATATTCTAATACTATTTTATTTGTTTGTCCATTTCCGCTGTAATTGATCATTATTCTCTGTTTTTATTAAATCCCAAACAGACCTTCATATGTGACATTTGACCTATTTCTCAGTCAAATGCCATATGCATTAATTGCAAATATCACATTAATCAAAGTCGTAATATGACACTATTACGTAAGTGTTTCTGTATTGGCCTTGTTATTGGTCCGATGCTTGCTGTATTGGCCTGAGGCGCTGGCCGAGGACCAATAACAAGGCCAATACAGAAATACACGTAATAGTATCGTTATTAATTACAAATGTAAGTACAGTGTTACAATATTTTTTTTATTTCATTTCACAAGAGATAAATAGTTTTACCTTGAAGTGGAACTATCCAAATCTCAGTTTCTTTTTATTAGATGCAATAATGATTTGGTGCTATTTCAGGTGGTTTCAGCATTTTAAAATCTATATTGGCCGAGTTATTCTGTATTGGCCGAGTTATTCTGTATTGGCCGAGTTTACACCTTATATTGCATAGCCAGTTTTCATCATATTAAGTCCAATAACAGTGTAGTTAATTAATAATATGAAATATAAACTTCTTCAAGAAGAAATTATTCATTTGTGTATTCTTTTTTTAATTTTTAATATTTGAGGTTTCAGATGGGCATGATGGGGGAGTGTTCTTTCATCTATACATTCTTCAATGTTGTAAGTGCTATTTTATTTGATTATAAAATTAGCACAACTTTTCACTTTTCATTATATTTAAGCACCACACTATAATAATTCTGTGATCTTTACTTTTTGGCATATTTTTCTCTTAAATGATTAATATTGTTGGCCCATTATTTACTATTCCATGAACCCTATTCCATGAACCCTATTCACACCCTAGTATATATTTTCTTAGATTTTCCGGTAACTATTTTCTGAATTTTGTTATTATCTCTATTATCTGATGAGCTGAAATATTGTACCAGAGAAATATTCATTAAAATTATCAAATAACTGAATGGTTCATTACGTTAATGTCAAGCGGCAAATATTACATATGGATATATTATTGAAGACATATTGAAGACATAATATTCATCTAACACCAAATAATAAATGACACACAAAGACACACACGAGCTATAGCTTATGATTATAGATCAATCCCTTTTCAAGAAGAGCAAGTTATCACGATTACGGGGTTTTGTTTACACAACAACCTGTTGAAAAAAGAATGAAATTTTGGAGTCTATAGTTGACAAAAGATATCAAATAAATGAAAAGGATCGAGAAAACAAATTATAGAAAAGTTTTCCAGTCAGCTGAAAAAAGTGTCTATTAATGTATAGTAATTAAACAAGGTAAAGGTATCGGGTGATATTACAGCCGATTCCATTGAGTGTGTAGACAAAGGTAATATTTTTGGTAAGCTTGCTTGTTAGTTGAACCGTTAGTCATTATTAGTTCAGGTATACTACCATCTTTTCGAAGTAGACTGGACCAACAGACAGATAGATTGGTTATCTGTTGGACAAGTCTACTCTTCAAGTGAGGTAGTTTACCTAACCTAACAAAGACGTCACAGTTCAGATAACAAGCAAGCTAACCGAAGATATTACCTTTTGCTACACACTCAATGAAATCGGCTGTAAAAGATACATATTGTCAACAGTTTAAAGCTCAGCAGGTGTCCTTTAGAGGATTAGAGTATTTTTTTATTACAGAAATTAGTATACCCCGAAATCTTTGTTGATCGTCTCAGTATGTTCATTTTATGAAGAAGAAAGAAATACAGTCATATTCTAATCTCAATTACTACATTGTACGTTTTCAAAGTTGAAATACACTTTAAAGGTACAGAACTAATATGGCATGCATTATTTCGCATTGATTAATGTCTGAGTAATATAGCTTCAATTAGCTTGTACTTTCAGTAAATAATAGAATTAGTTGACAATTACACGCAAGTTTATGAAAAATATTTTATTAGGACGATAATTTCAATATAATTTGCATAAATCCAATAAACAATGTCACATTGCTCTATAATGTGACCGCCACCAACTTAATTAAGACCTCGTCTATAGAAAGAAAACAACAAAGCCGAGTTTGGTTTGTTGTCCGTAACAAGTAATGGTCACAATAATCATGTTATATTTTTTGAGTAAATTGCAATGCTGAACTGCTGAACGTGTTTAATATTTTGCCAGGTCTGTTGAATTTTTTTTATTCCCCGACTTAAACATTCTTTTTAATCTTGATTCAATGTACATGTACATCAATTCATTTTGTTTAGCTTTCAAATATTTGGTTTGAGCATTACTGATGAAGCATATATACAGAACAGATTTTTTAACGCAAAACAAAAAGTGTTACTTTCATTCGTCACTTAACGAGTGCAATTATTTTGCCATTGTCTTGTCATTGTTTGTGTTGAATGCTAATACATACTATAATTAACTTAAAACACCCGTTCTTTCCAAAAAATGGTGTATACTATATTGGCGCGGAGAAAGATTATATGTGGTCAGATCATTCCTTATTTTAAAAGTGTTCTGTCGGGAACTTTAACAGCTTGCTACAAAATGTATGCGGTATAACATTTGGTTTGTTGAAAGTTGTCTATATAACCGTATTTATCCGACAATTCAGTCGTTATGACATTCTGCTGATAAATTATCGTGCAAATAGGAGAAACTCTGGAATTATAATCTTACGGAATTTGAGCAAATAGTATTTTACTAGTCAGCTAATGTAAACATCTAAATTAACTCAAACCGCAGAGACCCCAATCCCACAGGAACTTGTTTCTGTCAATACGGGGTTTACTATCTAACCCGTACGAAAAATCACAATTTCGTACGGGTATGGATAGTAAACCCCATATTGACAGAAACAAGTGCCTGTGCCCAATCCCCATTATGTTTTAATAGTAGTTTGCACATCATGCTGGTGCATATTTGTGGCTTTTTGTAGATCAGAGTTTAAGACAACATATTTTTTAATTAAATAACACGTTCATATGTTACAGTAGTACTTTGAAAACAATCGATTATACTTTGATATGGCATTTGTATACCCATCGTAAAAATCATCCCGTATTCCCGTGCGTCGATATGTATTTTGTTAGTGTGACTTCTCTCCAAAAAGCCTAGGTGAATAATAACGAAACTTTAATCAGTTGTAGAATGCTACCTGCAGATATGCAGAAAGTCCATCATATTCAAGAAGAGATGATCGAATGTGCTTACTTCAGTATAATTGAAAATTATAGTTATAGTTTCTTGTAAACGCAACACCTTTTAATCGGTGGGATTTAGAGAAGAGAATACTTGAGAAAAAAGTGCAGACTACTATGAAAATAGGTTAAGTAAAGAGAAAATAAGCAAACAAGTTATAGAATAAGAATAATGGGGTGTTAACATATCAAGAATTGAGAATAATAAGTAAAATAGAGAAAAACCATGTTAAAATTATAAAAGAAATAAGTAATGATGTAAACCCTTCCATCTCACTACACACACCTAGGCCCTTATGTCATGTATAATGTGAATGAAGAACGAAGTTATGCAAATAAGAGACATACTTTGTTAATTTCTGACAACATCTTTAAATGTTCTGGTAAAAGGGAGATAACCAATTATACCTGTCGTTGTTCACCGTCTGTAAAAGATAGGTCAAATCCGAAAAATAAAAAAATAAAACTTACAATTGGAATTTTAAACACAGTGTTTAGAGCTTAATATTTTATACAGTTTTCATTTTAACTGTTTAAAATGTAACTTACTATTCTTTTCCATATACATTTTGATATGGGATGTCACCTGGTTACTACATGTACATGTTTGATTTTTTTTTTTCAATTTCAAGACCCAAACTATTTATTTTCTCATAGTTTTCAAGAGCTGACCATTTTATAGCATTACACAGTTTTCATTTTCATCATCCATTCTGTCCTTATGCATGCACATACGATGTAAGATATGTACATGTGAGTTACCTTTGAATTAAATAGTTTTAATTTTTCAAAGGAGTAGGTTCAGTAAGACACTTTTTGGCCCCAAAATAAAGCAGTTTTACAAAATTGTGAAAATGTAATCTTTTGGCTATTTATTGGAAAGTAGAATGCTTCTGCTATACAAATATGGGCTGTTTTTACCAATACAATGCACATATATCGGGTACTAACATCATTAAGTCATGCTAAATTACTGAAATCCTCACAATTTTAGCATACTAGTTAAATTTTAGACGGTTTCCGTCCAAAATGAAAGTGGCCGCATTCGTCTTCATTCATAATATTGAAATGTAAGTTGTATTTGATGATAATACACAACATATATAAAAGTTGAGGATGAACACGGATGCGGCCACTTTCATTTTTGATAAAAAGTATCTGAAGAGAGACGTTTTTCTTCATATTTAAGCTTGAATCGGAGCGTTTTTAATGACTTAACAGTAAAAACCTTCCACATAAACTAATTGAATCAATTGAAATAGACATTTGAGTGTTTAAAAAGTGTCTAAAATCTTTCGTTAGATAAACAAAAATTGGCCCCTACCGGACCTACATGTACACCTTTACATTGTAAACCAATATTTATATATTGTTTTGGTTTTCTTTCTTACAGAGAAGTATTACTATTGTGACACAACTGTGCATTTGAATACTGGCCATCTAACGACTTTATTACAACTATTGACGTTGTAGTCTGAAATCTGTCTCGCAAATTATGTTGCCAAATGCAAAATGTTTAAAGAATGTGGTTTTGGTCGGGCCACATCTCCCTCAAAACCGTTTGAATATGAACATAAAAAGATATGGTATAATTTTCAATGGGACAACGCTGGCTAACAGACAAAATGACAAATAAGATAACAATTGATTTATGAACTATACAATCATCGGAAAAAAAACAACACTTTACAGCAACAAACGACTTCCACTAAATTACAGTTTCCTTAGTTGAGACAGACAGGGGGTCAGAAGTAAACCGTATGACGAATTTATCGAACGCGATACATTTTTTGTGGGTTTTGTAGAAAAAATATAAACAATGAAACACAGCAACATTAATGTATTACGTTAGACGTGATGTCTTGAACCCCCTTTGGAATTTATTAATCCCTACGGATCCATAGGGGGTCACCACGTGACGGCGTTATACCAATCACAAAGTGATAATTTACCTGCGGTGCGATAATGTCTAATATTCATATACAAACTAGATTTATTTGTCAGCTGAACAAATAATAAACTTGAGTTATTGCGCTTTGAATGATAGTTGGTATCGTGAACCATTTCTATATTCAGAAGCTCAAGACGCATTTTTAATGCATTACATTACAAGTTTATAAAAGCATATGAAAGTCTAAAAAAAATAACATATTATCGTATATGGTTGTATCTGTGTCAAAAGTTGAGAATGTTTTTTTCTTTAGAGCACAGTGATCACAAAGATTCAAAAACGTTTTTACTGCTTCGCAGTTTATGTTGGCATAATGCGTTTTAAAGTCATTGTATGTTTTATGCATGCCAATATGACCCATAGAAGCGTGTCGCTGTTCAATGATTGCATAATTGTTTTATGACAACATACTAGATAACAAAGTTAATAACTTGTTCATCTGAAATTTAATAAACAATCTGAATGCCATAAGCTGAACTTTTTGAAGTATATACACTCTTGCACCATTTTTTTGAAATTCAAAAATTGAATACAACGTCTCCAATGGAAAGTATTAAAAAACTAGAGAGAGTAAATTTTTTTCATAGTTCCATGCTAAATTACAAATAATTTTAGAATTATTGAACCTGCTCTTTAACATTTTGGGCTTATAACATAATTGATGTAAATATTGTGCATGAACATTTATCATTTCAGGTTCACGAAAAAAATAAGAAGTATCAAAGAAGAGAGGGGGTAGGAGGGGTCCTGATCCCGAAATCCCGGGCTTAAAAACACCAGATCCCGAAATCCCGGGCTTAAAAACACGAAATCCGGAGGTCCCGAAATTCGAAAAAAACAATTCCCGGATCCCGAAAGGGTCAATCCCGAAATCCAGAGCTTAAAAATACCCGATCCCGGAGTCCCGATAAAGGTCCTATCCCCCCTCAAGGAATATTTTATTTTTTTATTCTTCTACTTGACAATCGATGCAGGAACGTCTCAGTTAAGAATACTAGCTTGCACAATTATTTCAATGCATACATTACAATTTCACGCTGCATTGAATACCTATTATAGGTGATCTTTTGCTTTTGTCTTTTCTATGGTCGGGTTGTTGCCTCTTCGACACATTCCCCATTTCCATTCTCAATTTTATTACAAATATATGAAATATTTGTCCTACTCTTGTTACTTGCGAAACATTCTGTAACACTGAAAATAAAATGTTTTAAAAGGATTAAAAAAAAAATACTGCTAGGTGGCTGACACATTGCCGTTTACTGAACATTACCTCACGATAATCAGTTCCAAAATATAAGAAATACAGGAATCAAATTTGGAATGGAAATGAGTATTGTTTCATAGAAACAACAATTCGAGATAAGAGCACAAAACATGCGAATGCCACCAATCGATTTTCAACACTGCAAGAAAAATCTCGCAAACAGAAGCGAGCTTCAGCTGCCACCTTCAAAAAACATATATATTAGTTTTGTGAAAATGGACAATATACATAACTCTGAAACATATTAATTTCAACCCTCCCCTTGACATCAAGCCTTTATAGTATGACATGTACTTACCTTATTTTAGTTGACTGTTCTGGTGGATTTTTCGTACACGAGGGTATCACCAACCCAGAAGTCAACACTTCGGTGGTGACATGAATATAATTTATCATTTATATTTTCATTTTTAGAAATTTTCCGTTTATAAAAGTCTGATTTTTCTTTTTTCTTATCCCAGGCAGACTACCTTAGCCGTATTTAGTACAACTTTTTTGAATTTTGGGTCCTCAGTGGTCTTGAACTTTGTAATTGTTTGGCTTTATAACTATTTTTATCTGAGCGTCAACGATGAGTCTTATGTAGACGAAACGCGCTTCAGGCGTATTAAATTATAAGCCCGTTACCTTTGATAACTATTATGGAGATGACAAAAAGTTAATTGTTCAAGATCTACCGATTAAGCGTTCGAAAAATAATTAAATTGATTTTTTCTTTATTTGTTAATTACCAGATATTCTTAATAACATACCAAGGTTCAGGTTTTAATAAACTTGTTTTTGTTATAGCTGTTGTGCAGTTAGTTGCTTTTTTTTTGTAATTATAGAAAGAAGATATGGTATATCGATTGCCAATGAAATATCTTTTCACAAGAGAACAAATGGCACAGAGATTAACAGCTATAGGTCATCGTACATACGCCTTCAACAATGAGCAAACCCCTTACTACATAGTCTGCATTGTCTTTATGTACATTGATTGTCTTTGTTCACGCCTCATAAAAGGTGCAGGTTGCTTGCCTTTTTTTCGACAGTCTTCTCAAAATCTTCTGATGTATGTTTTGTTCTATTTACTTTTTAAGACCATGTTCCTGGTATGATGTCTTAATACATCTATAACTTATATCGCCTGTACGTGTGCGTGTGTGTTTTTTTAATTTCGGACTTGATCTGTACACTGATCATATTGTAGAAAGCATTACTACCAGTACAATGCAGTAATAACATGTCTAAAATTCATACACAAACTAGATTTATTTGTAAGTTGAACATGTATAAAAACTTGAGTTATTGCGCTTTGTATGACAGGTAGGATCGTGAACCATTTTCTATATTCAGAAACTCCACACCCAGTTTTAAATTATTATATAACAAGTTTACAAACATAAAACAGTTGAAATTTTTTTTTTTTTATCGTATTTGGCTTTATCTCAAAAGTATGTACAACATCTTTTGCAATTAGATTAATGGTACACCTTTTCTACAACAATTGCGCAGGCCTACAAGACATATGTCTTCCGTTATGTTCGAGGCCAACATATTAAAAACTTATTGGAAAATAACTTTTAAATCTTAAAGGTATAGCCAAGTTTTGGAAAAAAAAATCAGGCTAAACACTGCTGCATAGTCTTTCACTTGTACTTTCGAAATAATCGAAACAACAGATCTTTGAAATTGTTCTCAAATACAATGCTTCATAGAAATTATACATTTACATACATAATATATGCATGTATGTGAAATTAGCGTTGAGAATTCTAGTTGGGCAATTTCAGTGAAAATCATTGTAAAGTTGAAATTGAAAGAGCTACATACAAAACTCAAAATTTTCGCAAGGTATTGTTTGCATGGCTCAATCGTTGATTTTAGGTAAATCTATATCAAATGAACTTTAAATGAAAAGATTTTTACGAAATGTTCATTTAGTCTTTGACTTTTTACTTGTCAGTGGCACTGCTTTGTGAATAGAAAATTCGACATTTGGATCACACAGACGAAATTTCTAAAACTATCCATGCTCACTAGCATTTTAAGCCATTTTTAAACCTCTTCTTCATCATTTTACACCTAAATAACTTTAATCATTTGTCAATAAACCATTAAGGGTAATCACCAATTAGCCAAAAATTCTAAATTTAAAACAAATATTACAATATCATTATTATTGGTTGCACAGTTTGATCATTTTTAAATAAATAAAAAGAACAAAACTCAAGAAATGTATTTTTGCTTCAATATATAGACAATGTTGAGAGATATATAAATTTCCAGAGACAAAACTAATAGAGACACACTTTATAACCATACATGTTAAACGTACAAAAAAAAAGTCATGTAATCCAGGTACGAAACGTCACAGTTACAAATCAACCTAATTACAAATCGACCAGGTACAAAGCGACCAGATTACGAAACGACTAGCATTCCTTTTTTGAGATCTACATTTTAAAAGACAGTTAATTATATATTTGGGTAGACTTTTGTCCATATGAAAAAGATTTTACCCTCTGCTGTTGTTTTTTATTTGGTCGGGTTGTTGTCTCTTTGACACATTCCCCATTTCCATTTTATTTCCTGCACTTTCAAATGGATTTATTTTAAAAGTTATATAAAAGTTAATTGTCAATTTAATAAAAAGCTCAATGTAAATTTTAAACATATCGGACTGTAGCAACTGATCAATAGTATACATACTACGAAGTAAACTACATGTATGGATGATTCTTTCTTCTTTTCTTTGCAATAATTAGAACTCGTATCTTCGCAAAGTTTAACAAACCTATTATTCATATAATACTTATACGTTTGCCAAAACTATCGAAATATTGTTAAAACTGAGACAAATATTACTTAAAATGTGATTAGTATAAAACTAAGAAATTCCAGAATATTGATTAAAAAAAAAGAACCAACATAATGTTATTGAACAAAACTAAGCATGGTATTTTCGCGTATGATGATATACAATTCCGGATATTATTTCTAGCATAAGTTAATGTTCCCTCTTTCAAACGTGTTATGTTAAATGAATATCTTGTATCAGCATGAAGGGTTAAATATCCCCTGAGTTCAAGGTATGACAAAATTAAGGAAGTTCACATACATATCTACATGTATGTTAAAAAATAGGAAGAGAAAGTATAAGCGGTCAGTTGTATGCTCGCTCAGCACGTGTTTACTTGATATAGACATAGGACAAACTGTCACAAATGGAAACATGGTTTATACAGAAATACTATAGGCAAATGTAAATGAAATCGAATAGAACCTTCATTTGATTTTGAGATTTCATTAGGGACTCTCCATTTTGAATTTTCCTCGGAGTTCAGTTTTTTTGTGATTTATCTTTTTTCGTAGAAAAAGACATTTTTTGGTCTAAAATGTTAATTATATAACAATGTAGACTTTATATTCAAATATTAAAATCAACAATGAACTGTTTTAATACTAAAGGTGAATGAAGATAGAATTCCGAACACCATTAATTCGGTGTTATTAGATACTGATGAAAAACAAAACACAGGAAAGATAAATTAACCAACCAATACAAAACATATGAGAATGTAGTAACTGATCATTATGCCTATGTATTATACGAAGTGAACTATGAATTATCATTTACTCTTTTTTTTCTGTGATTATTAGAACTCGTATCATTGCAAATCACAGTTTAAAAAACCTTTTTGTCAAATACTATCTGTTAGCTAAACAGAATCATCAAAAACATTGTCAAAACTGAGACAAATATTATCAAATTGTGAATATCTAAAAATTGGAAATTTTACAAATATTGGCTCAAACCACAAACACAATTTGATTGAAAAGTTCAATGTCAATTTGATAAAAAAAAAACTCAATGAAAATTCTATACATATCGGGCTGTAATAATTGATCAATAGTATGCATACTTCGACGTGAACTACATGTATGGATGATTCTTTCTTATTTTCTTTTCAATAATTAGAACTCGTATCTTCGCAAAGTTTAACAAACCTATTAATCATATAATACTTATACGTTTGCCAAAACTATCGAAATATTGTTAAAACTGAGACAAATATTACTTAAAATGTGATTAGTATAAAACTAAGAAATTCCAGAATATTGATTAAAAAAAAAGAACCAACATAATGTTATTGAACAAAACTAAGCATGGTATCTTCGCGTATGATGATATACAATTCCGGATATTATTTCTAGCAAAGTAAATGTTCCCTCTTTCAAACGTGTTATGTTAAATGAATATTTTGTATCAGCATGAAGGGTTTAATATCCCCTGAGTTCAAGGTATGACAAGATTCAGAAAGTTCACATACATATCTATGTTAAAAAATAGGAAGAGAAAGTATAAGCGGTCAGTTGAATGTTCGCTCAGCACGTGTTTACTTGATATATACATCAGACAAACTGTCACAAATGGAAACATGATTTATACAGAAAAACAGGGCAAAAGTAAATGAAATCGAATAGAACCTTCATTTGATTTTGAGATTTCATTAGGGACTCTCCATTTTGAATTTTCCTCGGAGTTCAGTTTTTTTGTGATTCATTTTTTTTCGTAGAAAAAGACATTTTTTGGTCTAAAATGTTAATTATATAACAATGTAGACTTTATATTCAAATATTAAAATCAACAATGAACTGTTTAATATGGTGAATGAAGATAGAATTCCGAACACCATTAATTCGGTGTTATTAGATACTGATGAAAAACAAAACAAAAGAAAAATAAATTAACCAACCAATACAAAACATATGAGAATGTAGTAACTGATCATTATGCATATGTATTATACGAAGTGAACTATGAATTATCATTTACTCTTTTTTTTCTGTGATTATTAGAACTCGTATCATTGTAAATCACAGTTTACAAAACCTTTTTGTCAAATACTGTCTGTTAGCTAAACAGAATCATAAAAAACATTGTCAAAACTGAGACAAATATTATCAAATTGTGAATATCTAAAAATTGAAAATTTTACAAATATTGGCTCAAACCACAACCACAATTTGATTGAAAAGTTCAATGTCAATTTGATAAAAAAAACTCAATGAAAATTCTATACATATCGGGCTGTACTAATTGATCAATAGTATGCATACTTCGACGTGAACTACATGTATGGATGATTCTTTCTTATTTTCTTTTCAATAATTAGAACTCGTATCTTCGCAAAGTTTAACAAACCTATTAATCATATAATACTTATACGTTTGCCAAAACTATCGAAATATTGTTAAAACTGAGACAAATATTACTTAAAATGTGATTAGTATAAAACTAAGAAATTCCAGAATATTGATTAAAAAAAAAGAACCAACATAATGTTATTGAACAAAACTAAGCATGGTATCTTCGCGTATGATGATATACAATTCCGGATATTATTTCTAGCAAAGTAAATGTTCCCTCTTTCAAACGTGTTATGTTAAATGAATATTTTGTATCAGCATGAAGGGTTCAATATCCCCTGAGTTCAAGGTATGACAAGATTAAGAAAGTTCACATACATACATGTATCTATGTTAAAAAATAGGAAGAGAAAGTATAAGCGGTCAGTTGAATGTTCGCTCAGCACGTGTTTACTTGATATATACATCAGACAAACTGTCACAAATGGAAACATGATTTATACAGAAAAACAGGGCAAAAGTAAATGAAATCGAATAGAACCTTCATTTGATTTTGAGATTTCATTAGGGACTCTCCATTTTGAATTTTCCTCGGAGTTAAGTTTTTTTGTGATTCATTTTTTTTCGTAGAAAAAGACATTTTTTGGTCTAAAATGTTAATTATATAACAATGTAGACTTTATATTCAAATATTAAAATCAACAATGAACTGTTTAATATGGTGAATGAAGATAGAATTCCGAACACGATTAATTCGGTGGTTTTAGATACTGATGAAAAACAAAACAAAAGAAAGATAAATTAACCAACCAATACAAAACATATGAGAATGTAGTAACTGATCATTATGCATATGTATTATACGAAGTGAACTATGAATTATCATTTACTCTTTTTTTTCTGTGATTATAAGAACTCGTATCATTGCAAATCACAGTTTACAAAACCTTTTTGTCAAATACTATCTATAAGCTAAACAAAATCATCAAAAACATTGTCAAAACTGAGACAAATATTATCAAATTGTGAATATCTAAAAATTGGAAATTCTACAAATATTGGCTCAAACCACAAACACAATTTGATTGAAAAGTTCAATGTCAATTTGATAAAAAAAAAAACTCAATGAAAATTTTATACATTTCGGGCTGTAATAATTAATCAATAGTATGCATACTACGACGTGAACTACATGTATGGATGATTCTTTCGTATTTTCTTTCCAATAATTAGAACTCGTATCTTCGCAAAGTTTAACAAACCTAATAATCATATAATACCTATACGTTATCTAAAACTATCGAAATATTGTTAAAATTGAGACAAATATTACTTAAAATGTGATTAGTATAAAACTAAGAAATTCCAGAATATTGATTAAAAAAAAGAACCAACATAATGTTATTGAACACAACTAAGCATGGTATCTTCGCGTATGATGATATACAATTCCGGATATTATTTCTAGCAAAGTAAATGTTCCCTCTTTCAAACGTGTTATGTTAAATGAATATTTTGTATCAGCATGAAGGGTTCAATATCCCCTGAGTTCAAGGTATGACAAGATTAAGAAAGTTCACATACATACATGTATCTATGTTAAAAAATAGGAAGAGAAAGTATAAGCGGTCAGTTGAATGTTCGCTCAGCACGTGTTTACTTGATATATACATCAGACAAACTGTCACAAATGGAAACATGATTTATACAGAAAAACAGGGCAAAAGTAAATGAAATCGAATAGAACCTTCATTTGATTTTGAGATTTCATTAGGGACTCTCCATTTTGAATTTTCCTCGGAGTTCAGTTTTTTTGTGATTCATTTTTTTTCGTAGAAAAAGATATTTTTTGGTCTAAAATGTTAATTATATAACAATGTAGACTTTATATTCAAATATTAAAATCAACAATGAACTGTTTAATATGGTGAATGAAGATAGAATTCCGAACACGATTAATTCGGTGGTTTTAGATACTGATGAAAAACAAAACAAAAGAAAGATAAATTAACCAACCAATACAAAACATATGAGAATGTAGTAACTGATCATTATGCATATGTATTATACGAAGTGAACTATGAATTATCATTTACTCTTTTTTTTCTGTGATTATTAGAACTCGTATCATTGCAAATCACAGTTTACAAAACCTTTTTGTCAAATACTATCTATAAGCTAAACAAAATCATCAAAAACATTGTCAAAACTGAGACAAATATTATCAAATTGTGAATATCTAAAAATTGGAAATTCTACAAATATTGGCTCAAACCACAAACACAATTTGATTGAAAAGTTCAATGTCAATTTGATAAAAAAAAAACTCAATGAAAATTTTATACATATCGGGCTGTAATAATTGATCAATAGTATGCATACTACATGTATGGATGATTCTTTCGTATTTTCTTTCCAATAATTAGAACTCGTATCTTCGCAAAGTTTAACAAACCTAATAATCATATAATACCTATACGTTATCCAAAACTATCGAAATATTGTTAACATTGAGACAAATATTACTTAAAATGTGATTAGTATAAAACTAAGAAATTCCAGAATATTGATTAAAAAAAAGAACCAACATAATGGTATTAAACAACAGCTAGCATGGTATTTTCGCGTATGATGATATACAATTCCGGATATTATTTCTAGCAAAAGTAAATGTTTACTCTTTCAAACGTGTAAAAGTAAATGAATACTTTGTATAATCATGAACATGATGAAGGGTTCAATATATCTTGAGTTCAAGGTATGACAAGATTAAGGACTTAACATACATATCTAGGTAAAAAAAATAGGAAGAGAAATATAAGAGGTCAGTTGTATGCTCGCTCAGCATGTGTTTACTTGATATAGACAGCAGACAAACTGTCACAAATGAAAACATGTTTTATACAGAAAGACTACAGGGAAAACCAAGTGAAATCGACCCTTCATTTGATTTTGAAATTTATTTTGAATTTTCCACGGAGTTCAGTTTTTTTGTGATTATACTTTTTTCGTAGAAAAACACAATTGTTTCGTTTAAAATGTTAATTGTTTAACAATATAGACTGTGTTAAAATATTAAGGATGTACTTAGGTGAGGTTAGGTGAAAATTAATAAATTAAGAAGTTAAAATTGATACTATAACCTGGAAGAGCATCAATTAAGGATAAATATAAGCTAAAAATATTTATAGGTCATGGACCTCCTATTCAAAATATTTGAGATTAAAAAAGACTGACTCGGACTTTTAGCTTATATTTGCATTGGTATTATGGGGTCTCAAAACAAAAGATAGAAAATTAAGAATCTTCTTAAATTTTGGTAAATGACCTTTCATGAGGTATTAAATCTTATATGAAAAAAATGGGTGTTATGGGGCAAAATATTTTACATTGTGTTGTATGGAAAAACACCAAGGAGTCCGAACATTTGACACAAATTCTAAAACCTCACCTAAGTATATCCTTAAATCAACAATAAACTCTTTAATATGATGATTCAAGAGAGTATTCCGAATACCATTAATTTGGTGTTTTTAAATACTGATGAAAAAAAAAGAAAGATAAAATAACTACCCAATACAAAAAATATGGGAATGTAGAAACTTATTAATATATAGTATGCATTATACGAAGTGTACTATACATGATCCTTGTCTCTTTTTTCCCGTGAAAACTAGAATATCATTGCAAATGACTGTTTACAAAACCTTTTTGTCAAATACTATCTATAAGCTAAGTAAAATTATCTAAACATTGTGAAAACTGAGACAAATATTATCCAAATGTGAATATTTAAAAATTAGAAATTCTACAAATATTGGCTCAAACCACACAAACAAACCTAAAAGTATCCACGCGTATTATGATATATAGTTCAGATATTCTCTCCAGCAAAAGTAAAATTTCTTTGTCTCAAACGTGTAATATGATATTATTACGTAAGTATTTCTGTATTGGCCTTGTTATTGGTCTGAGGCTTGTTGTATTGACCTGAGGCGAAGCCGAAGTCCAATACAGCTGGCCTCGGACCAATAACAAGGCCAATACAGAAATACACGTAATAGTATCTTTATTAATTAACTACAGTGTTACAATATTTCTTTAATTTCATTTCACAAGAGATAAATATCTTTACCTTGAAGTGGAACTATCAAAATCTCAGTTTCTTTTTATTAGATGCAATATATAATGATCTGGTGCTGTTTCCAGGTGTCTTCAGCATTTTTTCATCTGATGATTTTTTTACCCTTTCCTGTCACTATGAAGTGTTACAGTTTTAATTTAGACGCAGTACATAAATAGTAATTGGGAAGGTACTGCCATTGCACGTGTTATGCAGAAACTTTTTTTATTGTTATGCAGAAAATAAAAAAAAAAAATAATTTAAGAGTTGAAAATGATACAACTATCCATGAGCCAAATGATCAAAGAACGAATATTTGCATAAATATAGAATGCATATGCCTGGTTCGGGTTTAAAAATAAATGACAGTTTACCAAAAAAAAAAGCGAACGGAAGTATTTGTACCATCGTGAAATTATGAGGTCGCCAAGAAATGAACTTTGTGATAATCTACTCATTCCCCAAACCTGAAATAATTCCATCGTCTGCTTTCAAAATCCTTTTAGAATTAATGTGACCGTCTTTAGCCCGAAATATATGCCATACTGAACTTTACAGCATGTTTATGATGACTAAATGAAAACTGCGTCTTCCATACAACTGTTTACTTTCAGTTTGTGTTTATCGTGACTTTCGATATAAAAACTAGAGACGTTCCGAAATCCTGTATTTGTGTCAACTCGGCCAATATAGAACAACTCGGCCAATACAGAAAAAATCTATATTGGCCGAGTTTACACCTTATATTGCATAGACAGTTTTCGTCATATTTAGTCCAATAACAGTGTAGTTAATTAATAATGTTAAATATTTTGAAATAACATAAAGGGTTAAATATCCCCTGAGTAAGAGATATTCAATATAGTGACACGATTAAGGACGTTGTCATCTAGTTTAAAAAATAGGAAGAGAAAGATAAGAGGTTAGATATATGCTCGCGCAGCACGTGTTTATTTGATATAGATATCAGACAAATTGTCCCAAATGAACACATGGTTAAAACGGAAAGACCTCAGGCAAAACCAGATGAAATCGAAGCTTCGTAGAAAAAGAACTTGACATAGCTTAGTTGACATAAGAAGAGAAGCGATAAGAGGTCATGCCCACACACCATGTAGTTCTTGTAAAAGATAACAGAAAAATGTCAAAGCTGGAAACATGATTTATACGAAAACACCAAAGGCAAACCAGCACCAACATTGAGACGTTTATAATCAAATGAGCATATAAGTTTTTCATCTATAATTTCTTGGCATAGGATGCAATTTGCCCAATCAATATTATCAATCTTGAGCTGACAATATTAAGAGAGGACTATGCGGGGACTTTTCTAATTATTGGGGACATTATGATGACCTTTAGTTGTTAATTTCTGTGTCATTTTAGTCCAGCGGATATCAGAATAATTGATCACTTTATGGTAAAAGCATGAAACTTGGCATAGTGAAAGATTAAGGGGTATAGACAAAATTCAGATATGGAGCCACGAAAAAAAATCCAATATGGCCGCCAAATTCAAGTATAAAATAATTCACTTGATGAAGTCTTTCAATTTTATTGAGTTCAGAAGATGTCACAAACTTAAGGAAATACAATTAAGATATGTCAATTATTATTTTTTTAAACCTTATAATACAGAAATCATCAAAATGGCGTCCAAATTCAAAATGGCGCGTCAAAATGTCTAAGTTTGACAGTATTCGTATGTATACACCATCATTGTGTGATAGAAAGTTACCAAATCCGTGAAACTGATCATTTGATATCGACAAAGGCCTACAATGTATCATTAATACCTGGGTGCATAGATAATATTTTCAAAATGGCGGCAATATTCAAAATGGTGCCGTTTAACATGTCAAAATTTGACGTTTGTTTTTAAATATGGTATAAAAATGATTAAAAAATATTGGATCATTTATTTCAATACAAGCACGTATATACAAACATATCATTATTTAATGTAACAGGTGACATTAACTATGAAATAAAAATGGCCGATACAACTCAAAATGGCGTCTTTGACGAGTTCTTATTTTTCACAGTTACAGGTAATGACCTTAGAAATTTTCACAATTTTCCTGAAATGAAAAAAAAACAACGTATGACGTATTGAATCAGTGCAAAGAGAATTTCCTTTTTTAGAAATGAGATAAGATATAAAAAAAACAACCACAAGTAACTATTTAACACAACAACAGATTAAGATCACAATTAAAATATGATACAAATGCAGGAAAATCAAAAGAAAGCACAGTCTCAATCAGTTTCTCTTTCACAGTCCGGTGAACAGTTGCATAATACTGTGCATTTAAATGCTGCTTTCAAGAATTAACATGCATGACATTGAAGCTTCAGCAAGCACAGACCAGAATGGTACCCAAGTACCATCAGGTTTTTGCCAACCAAATAAATCTGGTGATGGCATACTTGGATTTGCAACTAAACAATTGCACCAAATAACACAACCTTGGTAAGCTGCACGTTTCGTATGTTCAATGAAGAAGTGCATCTCGTATTGCAGGAATAGTGTCAATTGTTCTTGTCTTCTGCGTGAATAACTGTTTTCTTAACTCATTCACCATATTAGCTGTACTAGACCGATCATACAAAAGCACAACATATAGTTCTATTACTTTTAACACTTTTAAAATTTCCACTTCATTTGGATTCTCAATAACCTACAGAAATGCTTCTGACAACTCCTCATATACGGACCATGTGTACGAAGCTGATTTCTTACCTTTCCCAGAAGAAGCTGAGACTGTGTCACAACCGGTAAATGAATGGAACAGTGGAAAGACTTTCAATTTCAATGGTCCTAGAGCAAGGCACAATCCATGAATTGAAATATATCGGAAGTTCTTTCCAGTGCCAAATCCTATCCACAGCTGTTCAGCCATTTAAATTCCCCTTTTAATGCAGCTGGGAATGAGGACATATCAGTTTAAAGTTCTCCTTCAACTATTGGGATATCTGGTTCGTTGAATATTAGTACAGCTGGTGAAAGATTTGAATGACTCTCTGGTAAAAGAGACACTCTCTTTGACTGGCATTTCAACATAGGTTCAGATTGGTCAAATTTTTGAACAACGCCTTGAACATCCTCTGAAATATGTTGGAATAAAGATATACCTGTACCATGGAATGAATCTTTTAACGAGATACTGCTTGGATTGTGATCAATGTTGTCTACAGCAGATGAAGTAAATTAATTTTGTAGTAGATTGGTAGGGCAAACAATACCTTCTTGGACATAACGACGACAAGCATCATTGGCCATGGAAGTAGAAATTTCTAACACTCGGTCGTAGGAGACAGACAGTCCAAGTTTGAAGAAAGTGTCTACTGGATCACGTTTTCTAGTCTTACAGTGGATCATGATTCCCAAATAAGCACAAACTGGAGGTTCATGATCTTTCATATGACGGTTGGATAGTTTCTTTGTACAACTATACATCAGAAGCTGTGCTATTGTTAATGTCGACTGAGAATATGAACGATCCTGAATGTTGGGTCAAAACTAAATCATACTGACCAAAGAAAGCAATGACTGGGGTACAGAAGCTTTCTGACATCCCTTTGGGAAGGTTCCTTTAAATTCTTAATTTGATGGGAAAATATCTTTACGAACAAACCTAGCTGCTTTTGATATGTTGACAAACTCATTATCAAAGTCTTCTAAGCAGACTATCTTCAATGCAGGACCAATGTCATCTTTGAAAGCAAGAATGTTTTCAAGGCCTTGTTTGTAAGCATCTAAGTTAGGGAAATTAGATACAATTCTGTGTTTTAGTCGTGTACTATTAACTCGAAATGAAACATCTGCACCTAGACATGTTATTCTTTCCGTATAAAGTTTACATAGATCTGTCAACTTGTAAACACTTATGGTCTCATCGCAAGACCTTGTTTCATTTATATAAGAGACTTGTTCTGAAAATGCAATACCATGGATTTGACTTTCCTTCTTAGATTCGACATTATCATTTTTCATTTCAATTCGAGATGCACGATTATATAAGGAAACTAAACATTTAGAGTGGTACTTTGCTTCCTGTGCAATTAGATCACCAGCACTTAACTTTGCAAGTAACAATGTGTCATTTAATTTTACTGCACATTCTCTCACACGTGTATCTTTTCTAAACGTTGAGGACTGGTGAAGGGCTTCTTGACCATTTTCATTACAGAAAAAGCACACAGACGGGTTACTGGTGGACTGAACGGAAAAGCTCTGTCTACTTTTTTTTTAGATGTGGTTACTTTATTATCTATTCTCTCATGTGAGGTTCGTTTTTCTGCTCTATTCAACTTTGTCCTGTTCAGTTTTAAGTTGCAAGATTTGTGCCAACATGCCTTTTGGTTAATGAAATACTGTGCTATTCCAGATCCCTCATCTAAGTTTTTAATGCACACATTATTGCCTTCAGGCATCAATCGTAATTCATGAAACTTCGTAATATTGTCAGCTAAAGATTGATAACCAGCACCAACATTGAGACGTTTATAATCAAATGGGCATATAAGTTTTTTATCTATAATTTCTTGGCATAGGATGCAATTTGCCCAATCAATATAATTTGATTTAGTCGATTTGTCATATTCTACACTTGATACCCTGAATGTCTTTTCAGAAGCCATGTTGTAAGAACTATGATCGTAAATTGGTTAATATATATCTCTTGTGGATAACTTCTGTATGCCAGACGCGTGTTTCGTCTACAACTGACGTATCAGTGACGCTTGAATCGAAAAAGTTAAAAAGACAAACAAAAAGTATGTAATTCAAGATTTGATGACCTGAAATTCCGAAAGTTTTGCAAAGCACAAATATTTGTTGATTGTTAATAGCTTTCTAGATATACACGATATAGTTTCTGATAATAAGTTTTTTGGCGGCCATTTTGAATTTGTCGGACACTAAGGAATTATTTTTGATTGTTCCATATTCAGAAAAGATTAATTAGCATCATAACTAGCAATATGCAAAGTTTTGTGCTTTTATTTTCAAATGATCAATTATACCATTTTTTTTTTTGGACTCTGCCTCATGACTGTTGGCGGCCATTTTGAATTTGTCGGCCATTATGAAATTATTTTTGATTGTTCCATATTCATTAAAGATTAATAAGCACCATAACTAGCAATATGCACAGTGTTGTGCTTTTATTTTCAAATGATAAATTATACCATATTTTCAGACTCTGCCTCATGACTGTTGGTGGCCATTTTGAATTTGTCGGCCATTATGGAATTATTTTTGATTGTTCTATATTCATTAAAGATTAATAAGGACCATAACTAGCAATATGCAAAGTTTTGTGCTTTTATTTTCAAATGATAAATTATACTATATTTTTGGACTCTGCTTCATGACTGTTGGCGGCCATTTTGAAATTTGCGGCCATTGTGGATTTTTTTTTATGGCTCCATATCAAAAATTGTTTATAAGCATCATAACTAACACTGTGCAGAGTTTCATGCTTTTACCATAAAGTGATCAATTGTCCCAAAATAGTGGACTTAGCTGCTGGACTATTTAGTCTCTTGGCAGTTATAATACATATTCTTTTATATATATAGCGATGTCGTTATAACGACATGTTATGTCGAAATTACGTCAAAAGCGATGTCGTAATAACAACATGTTATGTCGAATTACGACATGTTATGTCGTAATTACTGCATATTTTTTTTTTGAATGACCCTTATCGGCTTCCGTAGAATTGTATTATTCAAAATGTTTTAACAAAACAAAATATTTATGTTTTGAGAATCAATTTTTCAACATGGCCATTAAGGGGAGATAACTCTCACTTAGGATCCTATACTAAAAATATTTTACTGGAATCGGCTAGTCGCATCAAAGTCCATTACATTGAGCTTAATATATATATATATATGGTTGTACCTCTTTTTGTGGAATAAAACACATGCACTTGTTTAAGATATTTTCAAAATGACTGGATCCATTCCTGTACAAATATACCAGTAACTTTTATTTGATGTTTTATAGTTGAGGGAAAAGAGAAAAGCTGACTTAGTTGAAGAACCAGCAGATGGATTCAAAATAAAAATTAGATCCTCTAGTAACTGGCAGTTACAGTGCAGAAGATTCAAAAGCAGCCCAAGAATGCAGGTAAAATATTATTTCCTATGATACAAGGAAAGATCTGTAATAAAAAAGGAAACATGAGGACAATTCTAAACTTCATAAGAGCAATAAAAGTATATAATATTTACTTAACTTAAAGACCAGAAGCTCATGGTCGCTCACCTGTGATATCAGTTTCTGACATTTGATAATTTGTACATGTACATCTTAATTTCCGGAATAATTTTGCCTTTTCAATTTCTCTATGTCAAAATATTGAAGATAATAAATTAAACTGTAAATTTTCTCAAACATTAACTATTTCTGGACAGTTACCCAACAATAGGTTTGAAAATTCGTGTGAAGATTTCATGACAGGTAGATCTAAACCCATTTATCAATTTATTGATGGACCAAAATTTCGGACCAATTAACGGATGACCGTGAGGGCATTCCGGTGTATTGCTATCGTCTAGATTTTCATCACGTAATATTTGTGTCTGGGTTTTAAAACCGATCAATAAACATGATCAATACGTAGACATCATCAAGTGCAATCTTACATTCCTTGTCGATTGTTATAAATTCATTTCTTCAATGAATACTCATCATTACTTTTTAAAGACGATACATAATAATTTTAAAATGTTTTCTTCTATGTATATACATATAAGTAAAAAACCTTAATATCTACGCACATGCTTGCGCAAGAATATCTCAAGAAATAACTGCATGGATGATTAAACATTTTTTAACCGGAAAATACGAATGCGTACTCAAATCTATTCTATTAGAAACATCGAATTATTACAAAAGAGTGTCTAACATGTACTTCACTGCACTATTATTAATGTAGTAGAATAGAATCATATATAAATGCATGAAGGTTATATATACATGTAACTGTATTTCAAGTATTAATATAATATATAACAACAAACCAGAGTTTATTGATTTGTATCACTACAATATAATAGTCATTACAGTGAGGTTTAATTCCCTGTCATTGATTTATCATCCACGTACGGACTTGTACCAGTTAATTGTATCTGTACAGTAACCTAACTTTCAGGTATAGAGGTGTGATGAATTTTTTTTCTTAGACATGTGCTTGTCGGACCATCCATAAGAATTTGCGGTCATCCGATATTTAGTACTTGAGTTCTTTTTATAGTGCTTGTTAGCTTATTTTGGAATGTATTTATAAATGTTGCTTATATATAATTAAACTAGATGCTGATATATTTTATTGGGAGCTTGGACGGAGCAACCGAAAAATTTATGGTACAAGTTCCAGGATGTCCCGAAATAAGAAGTGATGATGTTGGTAAAAAAGATTTGAAAAGTTATAAAATTACTAAACCTGTAGTCCTCGCAGTGAAATGGGTAAGATAATTCATTAAGATCGTATAATTACAACTCTTCTATAAAAGCATTCAAAGCAAACCTTTTATCAACTTGCTTGCCTTTGTTTGTTTCAATGGATGTTTGTAAACAAAAGGTAGGTAGTCTGTTTCAGTATGTTAAATATATACTGGAATTTAATTGGACAATACACATAATCATATTTTATGTTACAGCTTTTCTAAAAAAGCATGCAAAACAAACATTGGAACCACTTAATTGCTCTGTTTGCTTGAATATTCATGTCAATTTGTATTGTTCAATCAAATACCAGTATATAAAACAGACTGAAACTCCGCCTACCTATTGTTTGCAAATATAAACTAATTTTAATTAGGTTGTAAAAACTAAAAAGATTATGACTAAAATAGGCAAAGATCCATCGAAACAACATCTGATCTAAAAAATTGATAACACTTTTAGATATTTGGATGATATATATTTGGTTATCAATAGTGACGCCTTCAGTATGTTCACTCAGTACGGAACTGACTTTGAATAAAAGCTTATTTTAATAATAAACACTGTCCTTTCCTGGATCTTGATAATCAAAACATTTACGAGATTTTATCATCGGTACAAGGACATAACTGTAAAAATAAATCGACATGCAGACATCTTGCACGTCCTTCAATCTTTTATGGTAATATTTTATACAAAGTTTAAAAAATTCTGCATTCACCTCATAGGATTTCACCGGAAATAAATGCATTTATTCTAAAACCAGTGGTTAGCATGGTACGGGTTATATTCTTCTAATATATTTTCAATGGTATCAACCTTAATATTATAAATGTGTATATTGTGATATTGTCATGACTTTTCCCCATGGACAAAAACTGTAAAGGATAAAGTTTGGACTCGTACATTTTTAAACATTTCTCACCCGAAACACATCTAACATACTGTGCAAAATTTTCATGAATATTAATGTGGTGTTTGATCAGCATGTAGAAATGTTACAGAATATGTTGTCAGAAATTTCTGTTTAAGCAAGAGCTAGAACTGTAGAAATATCTTCCCGTGGGTGTACTTTTTTAATTTCCAATTTTGAATTATAATTCTAGTTTTGTAGTTTTTACAGCTTTATAAAATTGTAAAATTGTAAATTGGCAATCGTTTCAAACTTGATTCTGATAAAGGGAGCCTGTAGGAGAAGAAACAAGGGGCGAAGCCATAATAGAAATTGAAAATAACGACAGATCTGATTTACAAGTTAGTATTGTTGTTCCTTTGGAGGGATTTGATTATTCAGAATTATTATGTTCGAGGTTGCCATTTTTATTTCGGTTGTAAATTTTCGGATGAACGCTTCTGTCGTATGATATGTTAGCAAACGAAATAGTCTAAGCAATGTCAGCGTCATGCCAGTATTGAGTTCAATTTAAGATATATTATAAAATGTTTGATTTTTTATCCAGAATTTCACACTGTAAAATTTTAGCTGACACCAGACCAAACGAGTCAGGTTATCACATTGCGTTCGCCGTCCGTTATTTTTAAGAAAAATCTTCTCGGGACTACTTGGATGTATGTTCCTTTGGGTTTTAGTTTGTCAAAAAAAAAACAACAGCCACAGTTACTTAAAAAAGGAATATAGTGATCAAACATAATTTTTGGCAACTATCTAAAAAAGGTACCCTTAAGCAAAAGTCTGACAATGATTTCGATCAGGATGATAAGACGCCGACATTTTCAGAAAGATCTGTAGACTGTTGTTTTAGATGTGACCTTGAAGCAGTAGGCTCAGTTAGTGAATAAGGCTTATGGGAGCCTCTTATTTATTAACGTATAAAATATGTGTTTCTGTACCTCATACAAATCGTGCAAGTACGACCTTTCTTGACTTACATATGTATTGTTTGGCTTTTATAGAATATTTAAATGTTAATGCATTTGAAATAATTCTTAGGTAATACCAGACACAGACCTTACAGATAGCGATGATGATCTCCCTGATCCAGGTTTCACCCCTCAAACTTCTGCTGTAAGTAAAGAATAGTCAGACGACTGTGAAGGACAACACAGTTCATTCTTTCCATTTAAATTGCAAGCTTTCACTTCAAACAACAAAAAACATAGAAAAATCAGTACAATTTAGATATTCTGAGACTACAGTGCAATTATTCAGCAAGAAAGCATTGAAATTATACAAGTCTTTTATCATTGTTAAATACATAAAGTTATACACAAAAAATAAAATGTCGAGGATACGATATGTTTGCGTAAAAAATGATGAAAATCGTGAGAAGAAGACTAAGTTTATGATATGTAAATTGCATTGGTTCAAGAATTGGATATACATTATTTTTTACCACTCACTCATTTCATAAGACTTTAAAACTTTAGAAATAAGAAGTGGAATATTTTTTCAACTCAGTTACATTTATTGCGTCCATCGGTAAAAGTATACTAGTACCCCAACTCCTAGAAAGTTGGTAAACTGTTAACGTCTGTCCCATGAACTGATCGTCGTAACTACCGAAAAAAATATGTTGTATAAATAATCGGACGTGTATTCATTTGTGAGCAGTATCTACAGCTCCTCTTGTGTTTAAAAGTATCCTCTGTCCTAGCATATAAAGTGAATGGAAAATTGAGAATGGAAATGTGGAATGTGTCAAAGAGACAACAACCCGACCAAATAAAAAACAACAGCAGAGGGTAACCAACAGGTTATTAATCATAACTTTTGCTTGAAGGAGGATACAATACAAATTGATAGCCATGAAGGAGTTTCACGTATACCACTTACCATATCTGGTTGGTAAGTATAATGTTAACTTAACTTGCATAGTATAGAGACAATAACCCAACAAGCGACTAGAATAAAGCCCATCACGGCTTATATTGATATCGAAGGAATGGTTAGGAATTCTCACATTCGATGGTACATGTAGGATGCATTCGGAGCCTAAACAAAGATGTACACAACTAGTAGTTTAGCGAAATGGTATCCCTTCTAGACTCCATCATAAACAAAAAGAACTCAAATTAAAAACCATACAAGACATCATACTAAGACCAGAGGTTCCTAGCTTGAGAACATTAGTAAATGGTATGTGTTCGTGTTTGATGTCTTTTTCCAAGATTACTAGTGTGGATCTAGCCGTCGATAGCAGCCGGCGTTAATATTCATGAGGCCAGCCTTCAATTATATTCATGAGCCGTCAATAATATTCATGAGATGAATTGCGTTCGAAGAAGTGTTGTTAGAAACCATGAACGATCATTATGATTAAATAACGTTCCTATTTATATTTGATATTGCTTCAAACAGGCATGTCAATGGGTGTCTTCTTCGAGGTCCGCGTTTACTTAATCAAGGTTGGGTCTTCTTCAAGGTCTGCGTCTTTAAACAACATTGTAAATGTAATACAAACAATGTAAATGCTTCCATCAATATTAAACAAAGTAATGGTCTTTTAACATTCTGTGATAAGAGAAATAATGTAAACAGAAGCAATAACAAGTTTAAAAAATATAGTTAAATATAGAAATTTAGCGGGACATTACAACAAACAAATAAAGTAAAGAACAGTTCTTTTGTGATTATCGAATCAATGTAAACTACAATAAATAAAAAACAAAATGATTAAATATAGAAATTAAGGAATTAGAGAGAATTGATGGTCATATAGGCATTCAATAATTTGGTCGTTGTCTACAAATATAGTCCAATCATAAAACTAAAAGATACAATACATACGGCAGTATTTTCTATTCAAACAGATCAAAATAAATAGAAACATAGTTTAAAAATTGAAGAAATAAAAACAACAGAAAAATAAAAACAGTCGATTACTATTTCAATGACATATAATTCTTCAAAAAACGGAGACCAATCAGAGTCATTATTCTCAACATTAACAGTTCATCAGTTCATATTATTGCCTTTAAAATGGCCAATAGCACTTATGCTCTAGACCCGTACGAGTTTGTCAGGAGAGGGTTGAAAGGGGGGATATGGTATCCCGGTATACAACAAATTCGAACTGAACTATTGCCGGCTGGCCAAACTAAGAGATTCTCCACATCGACCATTATACCAGAGCCAGAGATAGAGGTTGGCATTGCCTTTGAAATGGCCCATAACACTTATGCCCTACACCCGTACGAGTTAGTCAGAAAAGGATAAGGCGGGGTACCCTGGTATATCACAAATTCGAAAATGAACTATTGCCGGCTGGCCAAACGAAGAGATTCTCCACGTGGGCAATGATACCAGAGGAAGAGGTACTTATTGCCTTTAAAATGGCCCATAGCACTTATACCCTAGACCCGTACGAGTTTGTCAGTAGAGGGTTAAATGGGGGGATATGGTATCCCCGTATACAACGAATTCGAACTGAACTATTGCCGGCTGGCCAAACTAAGAGATTCTCCACATCGACCATTATAGCAGAGGTAGAGGTTGGTATTGACTCTAAGATGGTCCATAGCACTTATGCCCTTGACCCGTACGAGTAAGTCAGCAAAGGATAAGGGGGGGGGGTACCCTGGTATATCACAAACTCGAAAATGAACTATTGCCGGCTGGCCAAACGAAGAAATTCTCCACGTGGGCAATGATACCAGAGGAAGAGGTACTTATTGCCTTTAAAATGGTCTATAACACTTATACCCTAGACCTGTACGAAATTGTCAGTAGAGGGTTTAAAGGGGGGATACGGTTTCCCCGTATACAAAGAATTCGAAATGAATTATTGCCGGCTGGCCAAACAAAGAGATTCTCTACATCGACCATTATACCAGAGGTAGAGGTTGGTATTGCCTCTAAAATGGTCCATAGCACTTATGCCCTAGACCCGTACGAGTTAGTCAGGAAAGGATAAGGGGGATACCCTGGTATATCACAAATTCGAAAATGAACTATTGCCGGCTGGCCAAACGAAGAGATTCTCTACGTAGGCAATGATACCAGAGGAAGAGGTACTTATTGCCTTTAAAATGGCCCATAGTACTTATACCCTAGACCCGTACGAGTTTGTCAGTAGAGGGTATAAAGGGGGGATATGGTATCCCTGTATACAACGAATTCGAACTGAACTATTGCCGGCTGGCCAAACTAAGAGATTCTCCACATCGACCATTATACCAGAGGTAGAGGTTGGTATTGCCTCTAAAATGGCTCATATCACTTATGCCCTAGATCCGTACGAGTTAGTCAGAAAAGGATAAGGCGGGGTAACCTGGTATATCACAAATTCGAAAATGAACTATTGCCGGTTGGCCAAACGAAAAGATTCTCAACATGGGCAATGATACTAGAGAAAGAGGTACTTATTGCCTTTAAAATGGCTTAGAGCACTTATACCCTAGACCCGTACGAGTTTGTCAGTAGAGGGTTAAAAGGGGGGTATGGTATCCCCGTATACAACGAATTCGAACTGAACTATTGCCGGCTGGCCAAACTAAGAGATTCTCCACATCGACCATTTTACCAGAGGTAGAGGTTGGTATTGCCTCTAAAATGGCCCATAGCACTTATGCCCTAGACCCGTACGAGTAAGTCAGGAAAGAATAAGGGGGGATGTACCTTGGTATATCACAAATTCGAAAATGAACTATTGCCGGTTGGCCAAACGAAGAGATTCTCCACGTGGGCAATGATACCAGAGGAAGAGGTACTTATTGCCTTTAAAATGGCCCAGAGCACTTATACCCTAGACCCGTACGAGTTTGTCAGAACAGGGTTAAAAGGGGGGATATGGTTTCCCCGTATACAACGAATTCGAACTGAACTATTGCCGGCTGGCCAAACTAAGAGATTCTCCACATTGACCATTATACCAGAGGTAGAAGTTGGTATTGCCTCTAAAATGGCCCATAGCACTTATGCCCTAGACCCGTACGAGTTAGTCAGGAAAGGATAAAGGAGATACCCTGGTATATCACAAATTCGAAAATGAACTATTGCCGGCTGGCCAAACGAAGAGATTCTCCACGTGGGCAATGATACCAGAGGAAGAAGTACTTATTGCCTTTAAAATGGTCCAGAGCACTTATACCCTAGACCCGTACGAGTTTGTCAGTAGAGGGTTAAAAAGGGGGATATGGTATCCCCTTGTACAACGAATTCGAACTGAACTATTGCCGGCTGGCCAAACTAAGAGATTCTCCACATTGACCATTATACCAGAGGTAGAGGTTGGTATTGCCTCTAAAATGGCCTATAACACGTATGCCCTAGACCAGTACGAGTTAGTCAGAAAAAGGATAAGGGGGATACCCTGGTATATCACAAATTCGAAAAAAGAACTATTGCTGGCTGGCCAAACGAAGATATTCTGCACGTGGGCAATGATACCAGAGGAAGAGGTACTTATTGCTTTTAAAATGGCTCATAGCACTTATACCCTAGACCTGTACGAGTTTGTCAGTAGAGGGTTAAAAGGGGGGATATGGTATCCCCGTATACAACGAATTCGAACTGAACTATTGCCGGCTGGCCAAACTAAGAGATTCTCCACATCGAACATTATAGCAGAGGTAGAGGTTGGTATTGCCTCTAAGATGGTTCATAGCACTTATGACCTTGACCCGTACGAGTTAGTCAGCAAAGGATAAGGGGGGGGGGTACCCTGGTATATCACCAACTTGAAAATGAACTATTGCCGGCTGGCAAAACGAAGAGATTCTCCACGTGGGCAATGATACCAGAGGAAGAGGTACTTATTGCCTTTAAAATGGTCCAGAACACTTATACCCTAGACCTGTATGAAATTGTCAGTAGAGGGTTAAAAGGGGGGATACGGTTTCCCCGTATACAACGAATTCGAAATGAACTATTGCCGGCTGGCCAAACAAAGAGATTCTCTACATCGACCATTATACCAGAGGTAGAGGTTGGTATTGCCTCTAAAATGGTCCATAGCACTTATGCCCTAGACCCGTACGAGTTAGTCAGGAAAGGATAAGGGGGATACCCTGGTATATCACAAATTCGAAAATGAACTATTGCCGGCTGGCCAAACGAAGAGATTCTCTACGTGGGCAATGATACCAGAGGAAGAGGTACTTATTGCCTTTAAAATGGCCCATAGTACTTATACCCTAGACCCGTACGAGTTTGTCAGTGGAGGGTATAAAGGGGGGATATGGTATCCCTGTATACAACGAATTCGAACTGAACTATTGCCGGCTGGCCAAACTAAGAGATTCTCCACATCGACTTATACCAGAGGTAGAGGTTGGTATTGCTTCTAAAATGGCTCATAGCACTTATGCCCTAGATCCGTACGAGTTAGTCAGGAAAGGATAAGGCGGGGTAACCTGCTATATCACAAATTCGAAAATGAACTATTGCCGGTTGGCCAAACGAAAAGATTCTCCACATGGGCAATGATACTAGTATATAGAGGAAGAGGTACTTATTGCCTTTAAAATGGTTCAGAGCACTTATACCCTAGACCCGTACGAGTTTGTCAGTAGAGGGTTAAAAGGGGGATATGGTATCCCCGTATACAACGAATTCGAACTGAACTATTGCCGGCTGGCCAAACTAAGAGATTCTCCACATCGACCATTTTACCAGAGGTAGAGGTTGGTATTGCCTCTAAAATGGCCCATAGCACTTATGCCCTAGACCCGTACGAGTTAGTCAGGAAAGAATAAGGGGGGGGGGATGTACCCTGGTATATCACAAATTCGAAAATGAACTATTGCCGGTTGGCCAAACGAAGAGATTCTCCACGTGGGCAATGATACCAGAGGAAGAGGTACTTATTGCCTTTAAAATGGTCCATAACACTTATACCCTAGACCTGTATGAAATTGTCAGTAGAGGGTTAAAAGGGGGGATACGGTTTCCCCGTATACAACCAATTCGAAATGAACTATTGCCGGCTGGCCAAACAAAGAGATTCTCCACATCGACCATTATACCAGAGGTAGAGGTTGGTATTGCCTCTAAAATGGTCCATAGCACTTATGCCCTAGACCCGTACGAGTTAGTCAGGAAAGGATAAGGGGGATACCCTGGTATATCACAAATTCGAAAATGAACTATTGCCGGCTGGCCAAACGAAGAGATTCTCTACGTGGGCAATGATACCAGAGGAAGAAGTACTTATTGCCTTTAAAATGGTCCATAGTACTTATACCCTAGTCCCGTACGAGTTTGTCAGTGGAGGGTTAAAAGGGGGGATATGGTATCCCTGTATACAACGAATTCGAACTGAACTATTGCCGGCTGGCCAAACTAAGAGATTCTCCACATCGACCATTATACCAGAGGTAGAGGTTGGTATTGCTTCTAAAATGGCTCATAGCACTTATGCCCTAGATCTGTACGAGTTAGTCAGGAAAGGATAAGGCGGGGTAACCTGCTATATCACAAATTCGAAAATGAACTATTGCCGGTTGGCCAAACGAAAAGATTCTCCACATGGGCAATGATACTAGTATATAGAGGAAGGGGTACTTATTGCCTTTAAAATGGCTCAGACCACTTATACCCTAGACCCGTACGAGTTTGTCAGTAGAGGGTTAAAAGGGGGATATGGTATCCCCGTATACAACGAATTCGAACTGAACTATTGCCGGCTGGCCAAACTAAGAGATTCTCCACATCGACCATTTTACCAGAGGTAGAAGTTGGTATTGCCTCTAAAATGGCCCATAGCACTTATGCCCTAGACCCGTACGAGTTAGTCAGGAAAGGATAAAGGGGATACCCTGGTATATCACAAATTCGAAAATGAACTATTGCCGGCTGGCCTAACGAAGAGATTCTTCACGTGGGCAATGATACCAGAGGAAGAAGTACTTATTGCCTTTAAAATGGCCCAGAGCACTTATACCCTAGACCCGTACGAGTTTGTCAGTAGAGGGTCAAAAGGGGGGATATGGTATCCCCGTGTACAACGAATTCGAACTGAACTATTGCCGGCTGGCCAAACTAAGAGATTCTCCACATCGACCAATATACCAGAGGTAGAGGTTGGTATTGCCTCTAAAATGGCCTATAACACTTATGCCCTAGACCAGTACGAGTTAGTCAGAAAAGGATAAGGGGGATACCCTGGTATATCACAAATTCGAAAATGAACTATTGGCGGCTGGCCAAACGAAGATATTCTGCACGTGGGCAATGATACCAGAGGAAGAGGTACTTATTGCTTTAAAAATGGCTCAGAGCACTTATACCTAGACCTGTACGAGTTTGTCAGTAGAGGGTCAAAAGGGGGGATATGGTATCCCCGTATACAACGAATTCGAACTGAACTATTGCCGGCTGGCCAAACTAAGAGATTCTCCACATCGACCATTATAGCAGAGGTAGAGGTTGGTATTGACTCTAAGATGGTCCATAGCACTTATGCCCTTGACCCGTACGAGTTAGTCAGCAAAGGATAAGGGGAGGGGGGTACCCTGGTATATCACAATTTCGAAAATGAACTATTGCCGGCTGGCCAAACTAAGAGATTCTCAACATCGACCATTATACCAGAGGTAGAGGTTGGTATTGCCTCTAAAATGGCTCATAGCACTTATGCCCTAGATCCGTATGAGTTAGTCAGGAAAGGATAAGGCGGGGTAACCTGGTATATCACAATTTCGAAAATGAACTATTGCCGGTTGGCCAAACGAAAAGATTCTCCACATGGGCAATGATACTAGAGGAAGAGGTACTAATTGCCTTTAAAATGGTCCAGAGCATTTATACCCTAGACCCGTACGAGTTTGTCAGTAGAGGGTTAAAAGGGGTATATGGTATCCCCGTATACAACGAATTCGAACTGAACTATTGCCGGCTGGCCACACTAAGAGATTCTCCACATCGACCATTATACCAGAGGTAGACGTTGGTATTGCCTCTAAAATGACCCATAGCACTTATGCCCTAGACCCGTACGAGTTAGTCAAGAAAGAATAAGGTGGGGGAGGTACCCTGGTATATCACAAATTCGAAAATGAACTATTGCCGGTTGGCCAAACCAAGAAATTCTCCACGTAGGCAATGATACCAGAGGAAGAGGTATTTATTGCCTTTAAAATGGCCCATAGCACTTATACCCTAGACCCGTACGAGTGTGTCAGTAGAGGGTTAAAAGGGGGGATATGGTATCCCCGTATACAACGAATTCGAACTGAACTATTGCCGGCTGGCCAAACTAAGAGATTCTCCACATCGACCATTATACCAGAGGTAGAGGTTGGTATTGCCTCTAAAATGGTCCATAGAACTTATGCCCTAGACCCGTACGAGTTAGTCAGAAAAGGATAAGGGGGGTACCCTGGTATATCACAAATTCGAAAATGAACTATTCCCGGTTGGCCAAACGAAGAGATTCTCCACGTGGGCAATGCCATCAGAGGAAGAGGTACTTATTGCCTTTAAAATGGCCTATAGCACTTATACCCTAGACCCGTACGAGTGTGTCAGTAGAGGGTTAAAAGGGTGGATATGGTATCCCCGTTTACAACGAATTCGAACTGAACTATTGCCGGCTGGCCAAACTAAGAGATTCTCCACATCGACCATTATACCAGAGGTAGAAGTTGGTATTGCCTCTAAAATGCATGGTCCGAAGCGCTTATGCCCTAGACCCGTACAAGTTAGTCAGGAAAGGATAAGGGGGGTTGAAGTACCCTGGTATATCACAAATTCGAAAATGAACTATTCCCGGTTGGCCAAACGAAGAAATTTTCCACGTGGGCAATGACACCAGAGGAAGAGGTACTTATTGGCTTTAAAATGGCCCATAGCACTTATTCCCTAGACCCGTGCGAGTTTGTCAGTAGAGGGTTAAAAGGGGGGATATGGTATCCCCGTATACAACGAATTCGAACTGAACTATTGCCGGCTGGCCAAACTAAGAGATTCTCCACATCGACCATTATACCAGAGGTAGAGGTTGGTATTGCCTCTAAAATGGCCCAAAGCGCTTATGCCCTAGACCCGTACAAGTTAGTCAGGAAAGGATAAGGGGGGTTGAAGTACCCTGGTATATCACAAATTCGAAAATGAACTATTCCCGGTTGGCCAAACGAAGAGATTTTCCACGTGGCCAATGACACCAGAGGAAGAGGTACTTATTGCCTTTAAAATGGCCCATAGCACTTATTCCCTAGACCCGTACGAGTTTGTCAGTAGAGGGTTAAAAGGGGGGATATGGTATCCCCGTATACAACGAATTCGAACTGAACTATTGCCGGCTGGCCAAACTAAGAGATTCTCCACATCGACCATTATACCAGAGGTAGAGGTTGGTATTGCCTCTAAGATGGTTCATAGCACTTATGCCCTTGACCCGTACGAGTTAGTCAGCAAAGGATAAGGGTGGGGTACCCTGGTATATCACAAACTCGAAAAGGAACTATTGCCGGCTGGCCAAACGAAAAGATTCTCCACGTGGGCAATGATACCAGAGGAAGAGGTACTTATTGCCTTTAAAATGGTCCATAACACTTATACCCTAGACCTGTACGAAATTGTCAGTAGAGGGTTAAAAGGGGGGATACGGTTTCCCTTTATACAACGAATTCGAAATGAACTATTGCCGGCTGGCCAAACAAAGAGATTCTCTACATCGACCATTATACCAGAGGTAGAGGTTTGTATTGGCTTTAAAATGGTCCATAGCACTTACATGCCCTAGACCCGTACGATTTAGTCAGGAAAGGATAAGGGGGATACCCTGGTATATCACAAATTCGAAATAAACTATTGCCGGCTGGCCAAACGAAGAGATTCTCTACGTGGGCAATGATACCAGAGGAAGAGGCACTTATTGCCTTTAAAATGGCCCATAGATCTATACCCTAGACCCGTACGAGTGTGTCAGTAGAGGGTTAAAAGGGGGGATATGGTATCCCCGTATACAACGAATTCGAACTGAACTATTGCCGGCTGGCCAAACTAAGAGATTCTCCACATCGACCATTATACCAGAGGTAGAGGTTGGTATTGCCTCTAAAATGGCTCATAGCACTTATGCCCTAGATCCGTACGCGTTAGTCAGGAAAGGATAAGGCGGGGTACCCTGGTATATCACAAATTCGAAAATGAACTATTGCCGGTTGGCCAAACGAAAAGATTCTCCACATGGGCAATGATACTAGAGGAAGAGGTACTTATTGCCTTTAAAATGGCGCAAAGCACTTATACCCTAGACCCGTACGAGTTTGTCAGTAGAGGGTTAAAAGGGGAATATGGTATCCCCGTATACAACGAATTCGAACTGAACTATTGCCGGCTGGCCAAACTAAGAGATTCTCCACATCGACCATTTTACCAGAGGTAGAGGTTGGTATTGCCTCTAAAATGGCCCATAGCACTTATGCCCTAGACCCGTACGAGTTAGTCAGGAAAGAATAAGGGGGGGAGGTACCCTGGTATATCACAAATTCGAAAATGAACTATTGCCGGTTGGCCAAATGAAGAGATTCTCCACGTTGGCAATGACACCAGAGGAAGAGGTACTTATTGCCTTTCAAATGGCTCATAGCACTTATACCCTAGACCCGTTCGAGTTTGTCAGAAGAGGGTTAAAAGGGGGGATATGGTATCCCCGTATTCAACGAATTCAAACTGAACTATTGCCGGCTGGCCAAACTAAAAGATTCTCCACATCGACCATTATACCAGAGGTAGACGTTGGTATTGCCTCTAAAATGGCTCATAGCACTTATGCCCTAGACCCGTAAGAGTTAGTCAGGAAAGGATAAGGGGGTACCCTGGTATATCACAAATTCGAAAATGAACTATTGCCGGCTGGCCAAACGAAGAAATTCTCCAAGTGGGCGATGATACTAGAGGAAGAGGTACTTGTTGCCTTTAAAATGGCTCATAGCACTTATGCCCTAGACCCGTACGAGTTAGTCAGGAAAGGATAAGGGGGGGGGGGGGGTTACCCTGGTATATCGCAAATTCGAAAATGAACTATTACCGGCTGGCCAAACGAAAAGATTCTTCACGTGGGCAATGATACCAGAGGAAGAGGTACTTATTGCCTTTAAAATGGCCAATAGCACTTATACCCTAGACCCGTACGAGTTTGTCAGTAGATGGTTAAAATGGGGGATATGGTATCGCCGTATACAATGAATTCGAACTGAATTATTGCCGGCTGGCCAAACTAAGAGATTCTCCACATCAACCATTATACCACAGGTAGAGGTTGGTATTGCCTCTAAAAGTGCCTAAAGCACTTATGCCCTAGACCCGTACGAGTTAGTCAGGAAAGGATAAGGGGGGGTTGGAGTACCCTGGTATATCACAAATTCGAAAATAACCTATTGCCGGCTGGCCAAACGAAAAGATTCTCCACGTGGGCAATGATACCAGAGGAAGAGGTACTTATTGCCTTTAAAATGGCCCATAGCACTTATACCCTAGACCCGTACGAGTTTGTCAGTAGAGGGTTAAAAGGGGGGATATGGTATCCCCGTATACAATGAATTCGAACTGAACTATTGCCGGCTGGCCAAACTAAGAGATTCTCCACATCGACCATTATACCAGAGGTAGAGGTTGGTATTGCCTCTAAAATGGCGCAGAGCACTTATGCCCTAGACCCATACGATTTAGTCAAGAAAAGATAAGGGGGGGGGGGGTTCCCTGGTATATCACAAATTCGAAAATGAACTATTGCCGGCTTGCCAAACGAAAAGATTCTCCACGTGGGCAATGATACCAGAGGAAGAAGTACTTATTGCCTTTAAAATGGCCCACAGCACTTATACCCTAGACCCGTACGAGTTTGTCAGTAGAGGGTTAAAAGGGGAGATATGGTATCCCCATATAAAACGAATTCGAACTGAACTATTGTCGGCTGGCCAAACTAAGAGACTCTCCACATCGACCATTATACCAGAGGTAGAGGTTGGTATTGCCTCTAAAATGGCCCATAGCACTTATGCCCTAGACCCGTATGAGTTAGTCAGGAAAGGATAAGGGGGATACCCTGGTATATCACAAATTCTAAAATGAACTATTGCCGACTGGCCAAACGAAGAGATTCTGCCCGTGGGCAATGATACCAGAGGAAGAGGTACTTATTGCCTTTAAAATGGCATATAGCACTTATACCCTAGACCCGTACGAGTTTGTCAGTAAAGGGTTAAAAGGGGGGATATGGTATCCCCGTATACAACGAATTCGAACTGAACTATTGCCGGCTGGCCAAACTAAGAGATTCTCCACATCGACCATAATACCAGAGGAAGAGTTTGGTATTGCCTCTGAAATGGCCCAGAGCACTTATGCCCTAGACCCGTACGAGTTATTCAGGAAAGGATAAGGGGGTACCCTGGTATATCACAAATTCGAAAATGAACTATTGCCGGCTGGCCAAACGAAGAAATTCTCCAAGTGGGCGATGATACTAGAGGAAGAGGTACTTGTTGCCTTTAAAATGGCTCATAGCACTTATACCCTAGACCCGTACGAGTTTGTCAGTAGAGGGTTAAAAGGTGGGATATGGTATCCCGGTTTACAACGATATCGAACTGAACTATTGCTGTTTGGCCAAACTAAGATATTCTCCGCATCAACCATTATACTAGAGGTAGAGTTGGGTATTGCCTCTAAAATGGCACATAGCAGTTATGCCCTAGTCCCTTACCAGTGTGTCTGCAAAGGCTTAAAAGGGGGAGGTGGTAGCTTTGTTAACAACGAAGTCGACATGAACTAGTGCCGTCTGACTAAACTAAGAGATTTTCCACGTAGGCCATTATACCAGAGGTAGAGGTGGGTATTGCCTCCAAAATGCCATGTAGCACTTATGCCCTAGACCCGTACCAGTTTGTCTGCAAAGTCTTAAAAGGGGGAGGTGGTAGCTTTGTTAACAACGAAGTCGACATGAACTAGTGCCGTCTGACTTAACTAAGAGATTTTCAACGTAGGCCATTATACCAGAGGTAGAGGTGGGTATTGCCTCTAAAATGCCATGTAGCACTTATTGCCTAGACCCGTACCAGTGTGTCTGCAAAGGCTTAAAAGGGGAAGGTGGTAGCTTTGTTAACAACGAAGTCGACATGAACTAGTGCCGTCTGACTAAACTAAGAGATTTTCCACGTAGGCCATTATACCAGAGGAAGAGGTGGGTATTGCCTCCAAAATGCCATGTAGCACTTATGCCCTAGATCCGTACCAGTGTGTCTGCAAAGGCTTAAAAGGGGGAGGTGGTAGCTTTGTTAACAACGAAGTCGACATGAACTAGTGCCGTCTGACTTAACTAAGAGATTTTCAACGTAGGCCATTATACCAGAGGTAGAGGTGGGTATTGCCTCTAAAATGCCATGTAGCACTTATTGCCTAGACCCGTACCAGTGTGTCTGCAAAGGCTTAAAAGGGGGAGGTGGTAGCTTTGTTGACAACGAAGTCGACATGAACTAGTGCCGTCTGACTAAACTAAGAGATTTTACACGTAGGCCATTATACCAGAGGAAGAGGTGGGTATTGCCTCTAAAATGCCATGTAGCACTTATGCCCTAGACCCGTACCAGTGTGTCCAAGGCTAAAAAGGGGGAGGTGGTAGCTTTGTTTACAACGAAGTCGACATAAACAAGTGCCGTCTGACTAAACTTAGAGATTTTCCGCATCGAGCGTTATACCAGAGGTAGAGGTTGGTATTGCCTCTAAAATGGCCCATAACACTTATGCTCGAGACCCTTACGAGTTTGTCAGCAGAAGGTTAAAAGGGGGATATAGTTTCCTGGTTAACAACGATATCGAACTGAAGTATTGCCGGTTGGCCAAACTAAGAAGATATTCTCCGCATCAACCATTATACCAGATGTAGAGGTGGGTATTGCCTGTAAAATGGCATATAACATTTATGCCCTAGACCTGTACGAGTTTGTCTGCAAAGGGTAAATAGGGATAGGTGGTAGCTCTGTTTACAACGAAGTCGACATAAACTTTTGCCGGCTGACTAAACTAAGAGATTCTCCACGTAGGCCGTTATAACAGAGGTAGAGGTGGGCATTGACTCTAAAATGGCCTATTGCACTTATGCCCTAGACCCGTACGAGTCAGTCAGCAAAAGAGGTGTAACCTAGTGTATCAATAAGTCGAATTGAACTTTTGCCGACTGGCAAAACTAAAAGATTCGGCACTAGGGCCACGAAAACAGGGATAGAGGTAGTTATTAAATTATAAATGTGTAATAGCACTTATGCCTAAGACCCGTACGAGTTTTTCAGAAGAGGGTTAAATATGGATATAAGCTGTTGTCGACTGGTCATACTAAGAGATTATCCACGTTAGCCATTATTGGTGAGCCTATCGCGGGAGCATAACGTCCGATTCATTGTACTTGTCCATTGTCAACGTCGTTCTGACAGTGACTTCGCCTTGGGCGGAAATACGTACTTGTATAGTATATGTACTGACTGAACAGTTGTTGTAGTACATATTGCCTTAACTATCATCTATTTTGATAATACCGTGACCCGGATCTCGAAAATTGAAATCAGATCGGGAAACAGAAGCGCTGTTACCAGACTATTTCGAAGTAGAATTACCGGAGAAATAATATCTCGGAAATACGTTGTGTGTCGTTTTCTCTAAGTCGCTTGCTACATTAATCCTTAAAGTTTTACGGAACGTGTTTATCCTCTTTTCCATAGATCCTGTATGAGCTTCTTTGTTCGTATTGTTACCGGGCTAAGTATTCCAAGTGGATCGTATTTTTTCGAAGAATTTTCAAAATCTCACTTTTTTTTACAATGTCTAGTATTGAAATATCATATTTAGTCCGGCGTCCACAAGAATATTTCAGACGAATTGTGTAAATCATGCTACAAGCATGAAAATTGGCATAGACCTTCCTCAAATATTACTCTTTTATTTCAGATAGGAAGGCATTTGAAAAAAAATGTCTCCCTTCCGGTTAAATAAAAAAAATGCGGACATCATACTTAATTCGGCCCAATATAGAAGGCTAGCTGTGAAAAGGTACTATTATCATGCTGCTATAACAATAATATTTGGTTCACACCTTTGTTATGTACTACTTTTGGATATGTTATATAGATAAGATGTCTTTAAAAACCCTACTTCCGGTAAAATCCAATATGGCGGACATTGACTAAAATAAGGTTATTTTTTAGGGAGGGTGATTGAAATGTGTTTACCGTATTGTTACTATAATTAAATTGTACAGGCACCTTTCTTTGATGCTTCTATTAAAGGGATACAATGTATAAGACATATGTCTTAAAAACCCTTTCTTCCGGTAATATTCAAAGTGGCAGACATTAATATATCTTTTTTTTTTTTTTTTGATATTGAACTTCTTTGAAAAATATGAAGAAAGTGTTTTTTTTTTGTGTGGTTATTAACTTTAGGCTTAAACTTATCTATCATATTCTGCAGTTGATATTTAAATACAAAGTTGACTCTTCCGGTAAACAAACAATATGGCGTAAATGTCAAAGATGAGTCCTCAATCCATAACTTCGATGTAGAGTTTTGGATAGATTGATTTAAACAAAATAAGATCAATTAAGTACTCAACATTTTAAAAATAACCACTATTTGGCCAAAAATATATGTTAATTCCCAAATACCACCACAGGGAACGGGAGACTTGATTATCCACATTAACAACAACCGCGACAACCTCGACAACCTCACTTACATCCACAATGTGCAAGCTTCTGACAACATGTTGAGCCCTCAGAATTTTTTTTGTTAAAAGTGATCCTCTTTGTCCCGTCGTAGCATAAGAGTCAAGTTCAGGCTCGTCCCCTAAACATGTGTCTTAGTATATTGTACGATTGCATGCTGGAAAAGACTAGACTAAGTTGATAGCCTCAATTAACCTACCCTTTTGCGTAAATAGATATTTCTTGCTTTGATAACCATGCTAACCCCATATGATAAGTTTGTGCTATCTTACAGAAAACACCGGTGATTTAGGCGGATCAATTATCATTCTTTATGCTAAAGTTACATCTTCAAATGCTATCAATGTCTCCCAAGCAGTCTTTTTTCCCTTTTTCAAAAAAACAGTGAACCGTATCACAACCGGAAAATATATGGATCACAATATGTGTGTGTGATCACTCATCGCTGGTGCATTTGGAAGGTCATTTAAATATATTTATCCAAAGTTTTTCCTCCTCCTAAACACAATCCATAGATCTTCTACCCCTATGTCACGGAATAGCGAAACAGTAACGACAGCAGCATCAGTATCGACTGTTCGAATAATGACTTGTTTAATTTCGTGTTTCACTGCATCAGACACATGCACCATAATTCTAGTGTCAGCCTTTTAATATTAATATGGTGTTTAACTTGAAACGCATCACGTGGTGGTAAAGATAGAATATCCTGAACATGTGTTGCTACAACTGTCATATGGATCCAAGACTTCATCATAATAGTTTCATGTTTTTTTATGGTAAGGGTATAATACCCTATCAGCAAACTCGTTTTAAAACAACTTGCAACTGTAACAACAGGGGATGAATGCGTACAAAGAAAATACCGGTAGTCTGAAGGCTGCCACACAAAAAAAGAGCTACATTTGTACATTTAGAGGTAAGGGTGTACAAAGACGAATCCAGAGTCAAAACAAATCTCAAAATTGTTTTCTGAGAGATGACGACATTAAGAAAGAACTTTTTAGTTTTTATTCACATGAGCTTTCTCAATAGATTTTGAGGTAGAGTTAGTTGTAGCAACAAATGCTCAGGATGTTCTGTGTTATTCACCACATGATGATGTTTCAAGTTTAGCCCCATGTTAAAATGAAGAGGCTTATACTATATAATCAATATACATGTGTCTGATGCAGTGATATACAGATTTAACTGAGTCATGACTTGAACAGTCGATACAAAAAAAAAACCCAGTTTCTTTACATTTTGAAATAAAGTTGAATATCAAAATAAATATAATGATATTTTATGTCCGCCAGTTTGAATTTAACCGGAAGTAATGATTTTAAAGACATATGTCTTATTTATTGTACCCATTAGCAGCATCAAAGAAAGGTTCCTGAACAATTTAATGATAGTAGCAGTACGTCAAAACACGTTTCAATTACCCTCCCTAAAAATAAGCTTATTTTAGTACAATGTCCGCAATGTTGGATTTTACCGAAAGTGGGGTTTTTAAAGACATCTAATCTATATAATATATCACAAAGAAGTACATAACAAAGGTTTGTTCGAAATATTATTATAGCAGAATGATAAAACCCGCTTTTCATACACTAGCCTCTGATATTTGGATGATTTAAGAATGATGTCGGCCATTTTGAATTTTTACCGAAAGTGAGACATTTTTTTTCAAATGCCTCCTTATCTGAAATGTAAGAGTAATAGATGAGGGAGGCATATGCCAAATTTTATTCCTGTAGCAGGATTTGCACAATTTTTCACAAAGCGGTCGTATTGATTTCTGGTACATCAGATCATCGAATCCGCTATTCCATAACATACTAAGTACTTTTATGTTTTGTACGCATATAGTACTTTTTTCTTCTTATCTAGCTTACGTATATCCACACTGTTTGACGTTCAGGATCGTACATAGAATCCAGTTTCCTCCATCATTGTTCTCCCTTCCTTATAGTCAGCCCAACCTCGTTTTGTAAACTTAACAGAATGTTGTCCACATACAAATCTCTTTCCATCAATGTAGCTGTTATAGTGTTATTACGTTGTAAATGTTAAGTATCGTGGCGTTTGGTATAAACGGTGAACAAGTCGCTCCGAACAGAACGGATTTGAACTTCTAAGTCTGTAAATTACTTGTTGGGTCGGATGGGTTACTTAGCCACCAGAAACGTGTAGCGTCTCGATCACCCTTTGTTAATCCTACATGTAAAAAAAGCTTTTTAAATATACGTTGTTACGTCGACAAGATTGGCTGTATATCTCATCAGAATTTTTTTCAGGTCGTTTAGCTTCGGCGGTGTTTCCAAAACGCAGTCATTCTTTAACATATCTGAGTTTAGAGTAAGTCTTTGAAGGACGTTTTCTGTCCTTCTGTTCGTGACTGCTTAATTTTTAGTCAATTCATCACATTTCCAAGGTAACCTAGCGAAATACTTATTTTCTCAGAACTCAATTGATCTGTCCTGATAGACTTTAATATATGCATTGTCGTCTTCGTCTTCCTCCCTACTATTTATTCCTATTGAATCTAAATTCCAAATCTCTCTAGATTGTATTCTTCAACTTTTTGTGATACTAGAACATTAAGCATACTAGTATTCGACGTGTTTGTTTTCTTACCGTATGTAAGTATCGAAAGGATATATCCGATCTTGGATTTCACGGCACTCGAATCGTTTCCACGTACTATATAATCTTTAACAATGTCCCTGTAGTGATATGCGCCTACCATCAACGATATCTCGAATGAATCGTGCTTTGTCACCGTGTGCGCTAACTTTAAGCCACGCAAATAACCGTTTTGTGTATCAATGTTACGTATGTTATTCTGTAGAGACATGTCGATCATCTGTACTATCAGTACTTTGATTGACAAGACGTGTCCTGCATCGGTTTTCAGATAGATTGTTGACTTTTCTATGTGTCTCGCGTTTTTCTCTGCACCCCAAATGCCAATAAATATATTATTTCTTTTCCCGCTATCTGTAAATTTAGTTAAGTTTTGCGTTAAAAAAGATGTTTGCGCTCCTTCGTCAAAAAGAATATTCGTATCGATAAAATACTGATTCGAGCCTACTTGTGTTATGGCAGTTTTCAAAAGTACATTTGATTGCAATTCTGTCAATTGAGAATACAAAATAGTAGCTTTATGTTCAGTATCATGAATGTCATTCACGAGTTGAAAGTTGGTCGAATTCGAAGATCATAGTGGGTGTAACGGGTTGCTGCTCTGATTATCTTTTGCGCGAAAATTCGTATGCGCTGAGTTATTACCCTTGTTTCTATGGCTAACCTTATTCCCTTGTTTTATGTTGTTTCTTGGAAGTGCATTACAGAAGTTTGTATGGTGTTTCTCATTGCAATGTGTACATGTGTGTTTAGATTTTCATTCGTTTAGTCTGTATATACCAAGGCTGTTAAAGAATAACTTATCTGTTCATACGGGATTCTGTGTCGGCTATATTACTGCAATAAGTTGGTGCGTGTATTTCCTGACAGAAAACGCTAGGTCTAGTCTCAATATTCTTGTAAGATTTAGATTTCACCAATTTTGGGTGTCGACTCTATTGTCCTGTGTCCGGTATAACGATCTCGTCTAATATGCTTTTACGGAGGTCCCGTAATACCAAGGTTTTTATTCTATGTTCTCGCGCGAGATATTTTCTGACTTCCACGGGTAATTTGTTAACAATAATGGGAACAAGTAGCGTGCCGTATGTTTCATGTGTCTGACCCAAAGTTTCTAGAACCTGACGCTACCTTCAATTTGATCGTAAAAAACTTAAGCTTGTTAACTGATTTATAGGCGAAGGAATTTGAAACCTAGTGCTTCGTGTTCTAGCTCATGAGCTTTCAAGCAGTTACACTTTTTTATATTTGTAAGTGACAGGTTCGGATGAACGACCGACTCATATGAGTCCCAAAAGGTTTGCCATTCTAAAATGATGCCTTCGAAAGGTGGATGCGTAAGTTTTGGTAGGCCGTGACTTTGATTAATGGCTGCAGAAAAAGTACTTTACTGCGTGTTGATTGTGAGACTGGCTTGGGCAAACTGGTTTTCAAACGACTGTACGTTGTGTGGATTGGCTATGTTGTGCGTTGAAACAAACGGTATAGTTTCTGGATTTAAAGTGTGCGTTCTAGTACTTTAGTATTTGATTCAATATGACAAGACTGCAGGGTTTTTGACATTTTGTATGAACTAACGTACGTGTCGAATCTTTAATAATCTTATTAACCACATCTTTGGGTTCCGTTAATTTTAGAATTTGTCCATTCAAGTCCTAAAACAGTGTTTGTTTTTGCACAAGTTTTCCGAGTGTTGAAATAACTTCTACTCCATCGAAATTTGTATTCTCCTTTGCTTCATTTAATCTTCGGAATACCTTGAACTACACGTATTTTACGACGGAATATCTGAACAACGGAAACGAAACTACGTTAGTGATTGCGAAAGCAGATTAACGCAAGTGAAAAACCTTACATAACCGCAACTAGAACTTATGGCCACAGTTATTAGAACTAGACTAGCTTTTCATGTAAAATCGACCTTTGAATAAAATAACGTGGTTTTCTGGTCGGATAGCTGTATAGTATTGCACTGGTTAAAATCATCGAAACGGTTTAAACGATTTATTGTGAATCGAGGGCGAGAAATAACAAAATCTACAAATTCAACATTAATGGAGATATTGCCCAAAAGAATGCAACCCAACCTATCTCTTAACACGAGGAATTGGCGTCGATCAGTACATCGATAGTGTCATTAAAAAAAGACCGAATTAGTTAACGGTATTGACAATTACAGAAGAAAACGAAGACGAGGAATTGCTAAAGAATGAAGTTCATACTGATCACTATGGTACCAGTAACGTTATAGACAGTTCGAAATATGGAACTTTCAGGAAAGTGATTTGAGTAACTGCTTACGTTCAGCGGTCCATATCCAACTACTTATATACCGATATACCAAACATCTGAGATAAAAACACAAGAAAATATCCTAGCATTAGACAATTAGGACTCTTCATAGATGACGGTAGCGTTGTGAGATGCAATGAAAGGATTCACATCGCAATGATTTCAGAGAATACCAAATTTCCGTATTTTTACCTGAGAATCATTTACTTACCAAACTGATAGTGACAGACGCACACGAGCGTTCACTTCATTTTGGACGCTTACTATTGGGTACCGATACTTAGACAATTTGTTTAGGAGTAATTGATCAAGTTTTCGCTGCTGTTAATCATTGTAATGTTACCTAAGTGTGACTGTGACGTGTTGACAATAGAGTCCAAATATATATACATACATTCTATTCGCTTTTGTTATTGTTAGCTATATAGTTGTCCGATGTATCCTCTCAACGATATTGGTGTCAAGTGACCAGGATGAATTTGAAGCTGAAATCGATACTAGCAGGACATAGAAGCGCCATTTCCAGAATATTCCAGAAATTCGACGAAAATGGGGAGAGCGGAACAGAACTTGTTGATTCCGATGAACTTTCGAAACAGAAATCGTTAACTCTGATGAGTATTTATTTAATTTAGAAACAAACATACGTCAAATAGCAAAATTTATCTAAGTACAAACATCAACGCTAAACACAAATGCCACAACTTCACAACATCACGCAAAAGTGCATGAATGCATTATTTTACATAACTTCATACAAGAGCTTACGTTATTTTTTACGACAAAATTGAAACATATGTACGTGGTTTAGAATCCCTTGGTCTGTCAGAGAATACATATGGCCCCTTATTGGTCCCTAATATATTGAAAAAGTACGCATAAATCAAACAAGACACCATGAATCAAATGGTTGGCAATTAAATGAACTACTACAAATACAATCTCACGAACTCAACATTATGGAGGAAGACAATTCCTCTGATCATACGGAAACTTATGCCACTACTGCAGTATTTCACACCAATGGAAAGGTACGTACAAAATAAATCTACAGACAAATAAACGTAAAACCATGTGTACTTTTGTAACGAATCACATGTCCCCGTTAACGGCACTAAGATAATTGATCACACAGCAATTATTTCTATTGTTAAACGGGATCGTTTATGTTTTAACTGTCTTTGTCCTCCTAATATAGCTGATTGCAAATCACACCAAAGTTGCAGGAAATGTAAAATATGGCACCATACTAGTTTATGCAAAGACGAGGTTGAAAAGATGAAAAACAGAGTAACACTGATGTAAATATTAACACAAGGAAACACAACACAACGCGAAGAAAACGTGTACATTTCTTCACTCACAGACACTGACTAGAATCTGCCGTAGCGCCATTAAGTTCGGGCATTCAATGTACTAACACAAACACATTATTTGACAAGGGCGCACAGATGTCCTTCTTCACAGAAAAGTAGCTACAGAGCTTGATTTGATAAATATCAGACAGGCGACCATAAACTTGTCAGGATTTGGTGATACAAGTGATGGCAAAAAAGTTCGATATAAAAATAATGGTACCCTTTGCCTACTTACAGACAACGGAAAATTTCCTATCAACGTTTTGATTGTACCATAAATAGCTGTTCCAATGAAGACTTATGTACATAATATTACCAATTTAAATTATTTGTTTGGCTTGAAATTAGCCCATCCGGTCTCACATGACCCAATGGTTGAATTCTATCTAATTCGATTATTACTGGTCAATTGTCTATGATAGAATAGTATGAGGAGCAGGAACTACTACCGTCAAGTTTGAAATCCGTAACCTTCCATACAGCACAATCAATTGAATACCTGCAAATCCAGACCAAACACTTACGTCAATGATGAATATATTAGTAGGTCACACAGTTGAAGAGCATATATTGGAGAAATTTTGTGAAGTTAAAGCTGCTAGTATAAATAATACTGACAACAAATGTGAAAACATTCAATTCCAAGATGTATATGAATCAAATATCAAGGTTACCATATGGAAACAAAAAGATATGTTGCTAAGTTATCTTGTAAGGAGGAACACCACACCTTACTAGACAACAGAAGTATTGCGCAATGGAGAACAGAAAACGTCATTAAGCGTCTTAGTCGTGAACTTACACTTTTACAGAAAAACGGGAAAATCATAAATGAACAAGAAAAACGTGGATTTATAGAGAGAGTTGATGAACTATCAACCAAAACAAATATTTATTCCATACTGCAACATCATTTCCGTAAAAAGTCGTCAACCACGCCAGTCTGAATCGAATTTGACTGCAGCTGCAAACATTCACTTGTTAGTCTAAGCTTAAATGATTGTTTGATGGATCTTTGGCCAAACTTTAATGATTTAACCGAAATTTTTCTCCGATTTAGAATGCACAAATACGCCGCGTGTCGACAGATACAGAAAAAGCCTTTCTTAATATTGGTTGGATGAAGAGGATCGTGATGTTACTAGATTATTTTAGCTTAGCAACCCATATGACCCAAATAGTCAACTAACCGCAAACAGATTCAAGTCAGTATAATTTGGAGCAACTTTCTCTCCGTTTATCCTAAATGCTGTTATACGTCAACATTTACCTGCAATTCCACAGACTGGACAACTATTGTTGTGAATTATTTATTTGCTTAACGTTTTACCGCCATTTACGTAACAATAGGCCCGCAACGTCGTCACTTGCCGACGTATCTTTGTATATCATAGACTCTAGTAAAGCATACGAAACATAGATCATTTCTGGAATCATGTCTTTCACCGGAAAAGATCGTTAATTTCGCACGCATTTATGACGTCATTTACCAGATAGAAGGCGTGCCTGTATCCCTGCTCTATTGAATGTTTCCAGCACTTTCATAAACGTCATTATGTAGGGTAGTATAGAAATAATTAATGTTCCGTAAGAACATAATCGTGATTGTCGTATGACTGAGGGAGGGTGACCATCCTTTTAGATTTTAATTTCCCAAATATTTAGTGCAGTATAAGATAAAACTTTTTCACCCGTTTGCTCAACATGTGTAGAAATTTTCTATGCATACATTTTTGTCACGTGGTGATGGAAGTCACATGACAGATTCGTCTGAAAACCGTATCCCGGAACTAGCCTATTGAAGACGCTTTTGTGTTTACTCGCCTTTATTATCGATACGTCCAAAACAACAATGTTAAAGAAAGACTTTTATGTTGACAATATCATTTCGAGCTTTAATAAACAAAGAGCTTTGTTAGACTTCTTTCATGCATCACGTTTAGTATTTGTAAATGATTTGTATGATGCGAGAGCATAAGAAATTGAACATTTATCAAAATCATCATATGGAACCGAGAAGCTTAATTCTTATGGAGCAATTCTGTTCGGCAGATGGTGGGAGAGATTGAGAGGAATAGCGAAAAACTGCATTTAAAAGGAAGAAAGACGAGCACTTATGAAAACACTCAACACGATAATTACTGAAGTAGAAAGTTTATTCAGTGATCGCCCACTAACATACGTTTCATCGGATCAAACGGACGACGAACCCTATACTCCGTCACATTTATTATATTGAAAACGGACCAAGACGCTACCGTATAACGGCTTGAAGACTGTAGTTCACAGCCAGGAACCACAGACACTACGCATGAACCAGTAACTGGCTAGACAATCGAAGTTTCTTTCATTAATTCTTAAAGACTACATAAAAAGATGGAAGCAGGAATACATAAATTCTCTATTACCGATACACAGATCGAAACACATAGAACATTAAAGTCAGAGATGTAGTTCAGATTCAGGACTATGTATCAAGAGTAAATGGGACTTTCACGATTATTGACAAATTAGTTTACGGCTAAGATGGACTTACACAATCAGCCATAACTCGAACGAAAATTTGTTTGATATCTAGACCAATCATCAAACTTTATCATTTAGAACTGAAATCTTTGGAACTTGAAAATATAGCAGCTCAGAGTGAGGCAAAGACGAAAAAAAACAACATTAGCATATGGACATTAAAATGAATATAAACCATGGGCTGCTAAATATTTTACATATAAACTTTAAAGTTTTAATTTATTTTATTAGAACTTTAATAATTTAAGTTGTGATCATTTTTATTTATTGTAAAGTAATGTAATTCATGTGCGGCCCAGCATGTTAAGAGCAAAATCACAAACGTAACGTTCTCGCTGTCGCTATTCATTGTAACGTCACATAAGTGTGACATGTAGACATTAGAGCTTGAATAGAGAGATTTGTTATTTTTAGCCATATAGTTGCCCGATTTATCCTCTAAACGATAGCCTAGACCCGTACGAGTTTGTCAGCAGTGGGTTAAAAGGGTAGTTACCCGGTTTACCACCAAGTCGAAATAAACTATTACTGGTTGGCCAAACGAAGAGAATTTTTACGCAAGCCATTATATCAGAGGGAGAGGTATTCGTTGCCTCTAAAATGACCCAAATCTTTAATGCCCTAGACTCGTACGACTTATCCAGGAAAGGATAAGGTTGGTACCTTGATATATCTCTAAGTCGAAATGAACTATTGCCAGCTGGCCAAACCAAGACATTTTCCACATTGGTCATGACACCAGAGTTAGATGTAGTAGTTGTGTAATGGCCCATAGTACTTTTGTCCTAGACCCGTACGAGTTTGTCAGTAGAGGGTAAAAGGGGATGTGGTACTCCGATTCATCACGAAGTCGAAATAAACTATTGCCAGATGGCCAAAATAAGAAATTCTCCACGTGGGTCATTATATCAGAGGAAGAGGTAGGCATTGCCTCCTAAAATGACCCATACTACTTATTCCCTAGACCCATACGACTTAGTCAGAAAAGAGAAAGGCGGGTACTTTTATATGCCTCAAAGTCGAATTAAACTGTTGACGGCTTGTCAAACTAAAAGATTCTCCTCATGGACCAGGATACAGAGGTTAAGGTAATAATTGCCTTTAAAATGGCCAGCAAGTAAAAGAGGGACGAAAGATACCAAAAGGACAGTCAACTCATAAATCTAAAACAAACTGACAACGCCATGGCTAAAAATGAAAAAGGCAAATAGACAAACAATACTGCACATGACACAACATAGAAAACTAATGAACAAACAACACGAACCCCACCAAAAACTAGGGGTGATCTCAGGTGCTCCGGAAGGGTAAGCAGATCCTGCTCCACATGTGGCACCCGTCGTGTTGCTTATGTGATAACAAATCCGGTAAAAAGTCTAATTCGATAGGTCACTTTCATAAAAGAGGATTGTAGTTACGACGTAAGGAACAAATCCGATATCATTTGTGAAACGGTTATTCCATAACGGTCAACCAACTCCTGATGGCGTCCGTATAATTTAAGAAGTGATGATAGAAGTATGTTGAATATTTTGATATACAAGAGTACTTTCCTAACCCTTTTCCTACCAATACGTACAGATCTATGATATACGATATATTGGCCTTTTTTTTTAGATAAATCACCTACGCTAATCTTTTTCATAGCCAACAAAGAGAATCTCTGATTTTGGTCTTATACAAGAGTACTACTTTCCCTTTGCTGTCCAACAGGTACGGGTCTAGGACATAAGAACCATGGGTAATTTTCGAGGCAACATTATATTCTACATCTGATATAATGGACAACGTTATCAGGGTTAGTGCTATGGCCTATCTAAAAGGCAATGACTATCATTGCTCACGTGGATAATCTCTTCGTTTGGTCAGACGGCAATAGTTCATTTTCGAATTTGGGATATACCAGGGTACCTCCCCCCTTATCCTTTCCTGACTAACTCGTACGGGTCTAGGGCATAAGGGCTATGGGTCATTGGTCATTTTAGAAGCAATACCAACCTCTACCTCTGGTATAATGGTCGATGTGGAGAAAATCTTAGTTTGACCAGCCGGCAATAGTTCAGTTCGAATTCGCTATATACCGGTATACCATATCACCCGTTTTAACCCTCTAATGACAAACTCGTACGGGTCTAGGGCATAAGTGCTATGGGCCATTATAAAGGCAATAAGTACTTATTCCTCTGGTATCATTGCCCACGTAGGGAATCTTTTCTTTTGGCCAGCCGGCAATAGTTTATTTTCGAATTTGTGATATACCAGGGTTACCCCCCCCCCCCATTATCCTTTCCTGACTAACTCGTACGGGTCTAGGGCATAAGTGTTATAGACCATTTTAGAGGCAATACCAACCTTTACCTTTGGTATAATGGTCGGTGTGGAGAATCTCTTAGTTTGGCCAGCCGGCAATAGTTCAGTTCGAATTCGTTGTATCTTGGATTCCATATCCCCCCTTTGAACCCTCTACTGACAAACTCGTACGGGTCTAGGGTATAAGTGCTCTGGGCCATTTTAAAGGCAATAAGTACCTCTTCCGCTGGTATCATTGCCCACGTGGAGAATCTCTTTGTTTGGCCAGCCGGCAATAGTTCATTTTCGAATTTGTGATATACCAGGGTACCCCCCCCCCTCCTTATCCTTTTCTGACTAACTCGTACGGGTCTAGGGCATAAGTGATATGGGCCATTTTAGAGGCAATACCAACCTCAACCTCTGGTATAATGGTCGGTGTGGAGAATCTCTTAGTTTGGCCAGCCGGCAATAGTTCAGTTCGAATTCGTTGTATCTTGGATTCCATATCCCCCCTTTGAACCCTCTACTGCTAAACTCGTACGGGTCTAGGGTATAAGTGCTATGGGCCATTTTAAAGGCAATAAGTACCTCTTCCTCTGGTATCATTGCCCACGTGGAGAATCTCTTTGTTTGGCCAGCCGGCAATAGTTCATTTTCGAATGTGTGATATACCAGGGTAACCCCCTCCCCCTTATCCTTTTCTGACTAACTCTAACGGGTCTAGGGCATAAGTGCTATGGGCCAGTTTAGAGGCAATACCAACCTCTACCTCTGGTATAATGGTCGGTGTGGAGAATCTCTTAGTTTGGCCAGCCGGCAATAGTTCAGTTCGAATTCGTTGTATCTTGGATTCCATATCCCCCCTTTGAACCCTCTACTGACAAACTCGTACGGGTCTAGGGTATAAGTGCTATGGGCCATTTATAGGCAATAAGTACCTCTTCCTCTGGTATCATTGCCCACGTGGAGAATCTCTTTGTTTGGACAGCCGGCAATAGTTCATTTTCGAATGTGTGATATACCAGGGTCTAGGGCATAAGTGCTATGGGCCATTTTAGAGGCAATACCAACTTCTACCTCTGGTATAATGGTCGGTGTGGAGAATCTCTTAGTTTGGCCAGCCGGCAATAGTTCAGTTCGAATTCGTTGTATCTTGGATTCCATATCCCCCCTTTGAACCCTCTACTGACACTCGTACGGGTCAAGGGTATAAGTGCTATGGGCCATTTTAAAGGCAATAAGTACCTCTTCCTCTGGTATCATTGCCTACGTGGAGAATCTCTTCGTTTGGCCAGCCGGCAATAGTTCATTTTCGAATTTGTGATATACCAGGGTACCCCCCTTATCCTTTTCTGACTAACTCGTACGGGTCTAGGGCATAAGTGCTATGGGCCATTTTAGAGGCAATACCAACCTCTACCTCTGGTATAATGGTCGGTGTGGAGAATCACTTAGTTTGGCCAGCCGGCAATAGTTCAGTTCGAATTCGTTGTATCTTGGATTCCATATCCCCCCTTTGAACCCTCTACTGCTAAACTCGTACGGGTCTAGGGTATAAGTGCTATAGGCCATTTTAAAGGCAATAAGTACCTCTTCCTCTGGTATCATTGCCCACGTGGAGAATCTCTTCGTTTGGCCAGCCGGCAATAGTTCATTTTCGAATGTGTGATATACCAGGGTAACCCCCTCCCCCTTATCCTTTTCTGACTAACTCTAACGGGTCTAGGGCATAAGTGCTATGGGCCAGTTTAGAGGCAATACCAACCTCTACCTCTGGTATAATGGTCGGTGTGGAGAATCTCTTAGTTTGGCCAGCCGGCAATAGTTCAGTTCGAATTCGTTGTATCTTGGATTCCATATCCCCCCTTTGAACCCTCTACTGACAAACTCGTACGGGTCTAGGGTATAAGTGCTATGGGCCATTTATAGGCAATAAGTACCTCTTCCTCTGGTATCATTGCCCACGTGGAGAATCTCTTTGTTTGGACAGCCGGCAATAGTTCATTTTCGAATGTGTGATATACCAGGGTACCCCCCTTATCCTTTTCCGACTAACTCGTACGGGTCTAGGGCATAAGTGCTATGGGCCATTTTAGAGGCAATACCAACCTCTACCTCTGGTATAATGGTCGGTGTGGAGAATCTCTTAGTTTGGCCATCCGGCAATAGTTCAGTTCGAATTCGTTGTATCTTGGATTCCATATCCCCCTTTGAACCCTCTACTGACAAACTCGTACGGGTCTAGGGTATAAGTGCTATGGACCATTTTAAAGGCAATAAGCACCTCTTCCTCTGGTATCATTGCCCACGTGGAGAATCTCTTCGTTTGGACAGCCGGCAATAGTTCATTTTCGAATTTGTGATATACCAGGGTACCCCCTTATCCTTTCCTGAATAACTCGTACGGGTCTAGGGCATAAGTGCTCTGGGCCATTTCAGAGGCAATACCAAACTCTACCTCTGGTATAATGGTCGGTGTGGAGAATCTCTTAGTTTGGCCAGCCGGCAATAGTTCAGTTCGAATTCGTTGTATCTTGGATTCCATATCCCCCCTTTGAACCCTCTACTGACAAACTCGTACGGGTCTAGGGTATAAGTGCTATGGGCCATTTTAAAGGCAATAAGTACCTCTTCCTCTGATATCATTGCCCACGTGGAGAATCTCTTCGTTTGGACAGCCGGCAATAGTTCATTTTCGAATGTGTGATATACCAGGGTACCCCCCCTTATCCTTTTCTGACTAACTCGTACGGGTCAAGGGCATAAGTGCTATGAGCCATTTTAGAGGCAATACCAACCTCTACCTCTGGTATAATGGTCGGTGTGGAGAATCTCTTAGTTTGGCCAGCCGGCAATAGTTCAGTTCGAATTCGTTGTATCTTGGATTCCATATCCCCCCTTTGAACCCTCTACTGACAAACTCGTACGGGTCTAGGGTATAAGTGCTATGGGCCATTTTAAAGGCAATAAGTACCTCTTCCTCTGGTATCATTGCCCACGTGGAGAATCTCTTCGTTTGGCCAGCCGGCAATAGTTCATTTTTGAATTTGTGATATACCAGGGTACCCCCCCCCCTTATCCTTTTCTGACTAACTCGTACGGGTCTAGGGCATAAGTGCTATGGGCTATTTAAGAGACAATACCAACCTCTACCTCTGGTATAATGTTCGGTGTGGAGAATCTCTTAGTTTGGCCAGCCAGCAATAGTTCAGTTCGAATTCGTTGTATCTTGGATTCCATATCCCCCCTTTGAACCCTCTACTGACAAACTCGTACGGGTCTAGGGTATAAGTGCTATAGGCCATTTTAAAGGCAATAAGTACCTCTTCCTCTGGTATCATTGCCCACGTGGAGAATCTCTTCGTTTGGCCAGCCGGCAATAGTTCATTTTCGAATTTGTGATATACCAGGGTACCCCCCTCCCCCTTATCCTTTTCTGACTAACTCTAACGGGTCTAGGGCATAAGTGCTATGGGCCATTTTAGAGGCAATACCAACCTCTACCTCTGGTATAATGGTCGGTGTGGAGAATCTCTTAGTTTGGCCAGCCGGCAATAGTTCAGTTCGAATTCGTTGTATCTTGGATTCCATATCCCCCCTTTGAACCCTCTACTGACAAACTCGTACGGGTCTAGGGTATAAGTGCTATGGGCCATTTTAAAGGCAATAAGTACCTCTTCCTCTGGTATCATTGCCCACGTGGAGAATCTCTTTGTTTGGACAGCCGGCAATAGTTCATTTTCGAATGTGTGATATACCAGGGTACCCCCCCTTATCCTTTTCTGACTAACTCGTACGGGTCTAGGGCATAAGTGCTATGGGCCATTTTAGAGGCAATACCAACCTCTACCTCTGGTATAATGGTCGGTGTGGAGAATCTCTTAGTTTGGCCAGCCGGCAATAGTTCAGTTCGAATTCGTTGTATCTTGGATTCCATATCCCCCCTTTGAACCCTCTACTGATAAACTCGTACGGGTCTAGGGTATAAGTGCTATGGGCCATTTTAAAGGCAACAAGTACCTCTTCCTCTAGTATCATTGCCCACTTGGAGAATTTCTTCGTTTGGCCAGCCGGCAATAGTTCATTTTCGAATTTGTGATATACCAGGGTACCCCTTATCCTTTTCTGACTAACTCTAACGGGTCTAGGGCATAAGTGCTATGGGCCATTTGAGAGGCAATACCAACTTCTACCTCTGGTATAATGGTCGGTGTGGAGAATCTCTTAGTTTGGCCAGCCGGCAATAGTTCAGTTCGAATTCGTTGTATCTTGGATTCCATATCCCCCCTTTGAACCCTCTACTGACAAACTCGTACGGGTCTAGGGTATAAGTGCTATGGGCCATTTTAAAGGCAATAAGTACCTCTTCCTCTGATATCATTTCCCACGTGGAGAATCTCTTCGTTTGGACAGCCGGCAATAGTTCATTTTCGAATGTGTGATATACCAGGGTACCCCCCCTTATCCTTTTCTGACTAACTCGTACGGGTCTAGGGCATAAGTGCTATGGGCAATTTTAGAGGCAATACCAACCTCTACCTCTGGTATAATGGTCGGTGTGGAGAATCTCTTAGTTTGGCCAGCCGGCAATAGTTCAGTTCGAATTCGTTGTATCTTGGATTCCATATCCCCCCTTTGAACCCTCTACTGACAAACTCGTACGGGTCTAGGGTATAAGTGCTATGGGCCATTTTAAAGTCAAGAAGTACCTCTTCCTCTAGTATCATTGCCCACTTGGAGAATTTCTTCGTTTGGCCAGCCGGCAATAGTTCATTTTCGAATTTGTGATATACCAGGGTACCCCCTTATCCTTTCCTGAATAACTCGTACGGGTCTAGGGCATAAGTGCTCTGGACCATTTCAGAGGCAATACTAAACTCTACCTCTGGTATAATGGTCGGTGTGGAGAATCTCTTAGTTTGACCAGCCGGCAATAGTTCAGTTCGAATTCGTTGTATCTTGGATTCCATATCCCCCCTTTGAACCCTCTACTGACAAACTCGTACGGGTCTAGGGTATAAGTGCTATGGGCCATTTTAAAGGCAATAAGTACCTCTTCCTCTGGTATCATTGCCCACGTGGAGAATCTCTTTGTTTGGACAGCCGGCAATAGTTCATTTTCGAATGTGTGATATACCAGGGTACCCCTCCTTATCCTTTTCTGACTAACTCGTACGGGTCTAGGGCATAAGTGCTATGGGCCATTTTAGAGGCAATACCAACCTCTACCTCTGGTATAATGGTCGGTGTGGAGAATCTCTTAGTTTGGCCAGCCGGCAATAGTTCAGTTCGAATTCGTTGTATCTTGGATTCCATATCCCCCCTTTGAACCCTCTACTGACAAACTCGTACGGGTCTAGGGTATAAGTGCTATGGGCCATTTTAAAGGCAACAAGTACCTCTTCCTCTAGTATCATTGCCCACTTGGAGAATTTCTTCGTTTGGCCAGCCGGCAATAGTTCATTTTCGAATTTGTGATATACCAGGGTACCCCCTTATCCTTTCCTGAATAACTCGTACGGGTCTAGGGCATAAGTGCTCTGGGCCATTTCAGAGGCAATACCAAACTCTACCTCTGGTATAATGGTCGGTGTGGAGAATCTCTTAGTTTGGCCAGCCGGCAATAGTTCAGTTCGAATTCGTTGTATCTTGGATTCCATATCCCCCCTTTGAACCCTCTACTGACAAACTCGTACGGGTCTAGGGTATAAGTGCTATGGGCCATTTTAAAGGCAATAAGTACCTCTTCCTCTGGTATCATTGCCCACGTGGAGAATCTCTTTGTTTGGACAGCCGGCAATAGTTCATTTTCGAATGTGTGATATACCAGGGTACCCCCCCCCCTTATCCTTTTCCGACTAACTCGTACGGGTCTAGGGCATAAGTGCTATGGGCCATTTTAGAGGCAATACCAACCTCTACCTCTGGTATAATGGTCGGTGTGGAGAATCTCTTAGTTTGGCCAGCCGGCAATAGTTCAGTTCGAATTCGTTGTATCTTGGATTCCATATCCCCCCTTTGAACCCTCTACTGACAAACTCGTACGGGTGTAGGGTATAAGTGCTATGGGCCATTTTAAAGGCAATAAGTACCTCTTCCTCTGATATCATTGCCCACGTGGAGAATCTCTTCGTTTGGATAGCCGGCAATAGTTCATTTTCGAATGTGTGATATACCAGGGTACCCCCCCTTATCCTTTTCTGACTAACTCGTACGGGTCTAGGGCATAAGTGCTATGGGCCATTTTAGAGGCAATACCAACCTCTACCTCTGGTATAATGGTCGGTGTGGAGAATCTCTTAGTTTGGCCAGCCGGCAATAGTTCAGTTCGAATTCGTTGTATCTTGGATTCCATATCCCCCCTTTGAACCCTCTACTGACAAACTCGTACGGGTCTAAGGTATAAGTGCTCTGGGCCATTTTAAAGGCAATAAGTACCTCTTCCTCTGGTATCAGTGCCCACGTGGAGAATCTCTTCGTTTGGCCAGTCGGCAATAGTTCATTTTCGAATTTGTGATATACCAGGGTACCCCCCCCCCCCCACCCCCTTATCCTTTTCTGACTAACTCGTACGGGTCTAGGGCATAAGTAATATGGGCCATTTTAGAGGCAATAATATGGACTGAATTAAAGATTAAAGACTCTTATTGATCTCCGTAATTTTGAAGAATCATGTCATTGAAATAGTAATTGATAGTTTCTATTTTTTCTGTTTATTATATGTCTTCAATTAACTATGTTTCTTGTTTTTCTGATCTTTTTAATTGTGTGATACTATCATATGTATTGTATATTTTAGTTTTAGAATTGGACTATATTTGTAGTCAACGAACAGATTATGGAATGCCCATATGACAATTAATTCCATTTAATTACCCTATATTTAATCATCTTGTTTTAATTACTAAAGTTTACATTGATTCAATAATAATAACATTTTAATGATCATAATTGTTTTGTGTTGTGTGAGGCAATGCAATTAAACTTTTCATTTACTTTCATTTTAAATGACGCGGACCTTACAGAAGACACCTATTGGCTTAATATTTCTTAATTACTTTATATTGCTATAAATAGCATAACCATAATGGATATTGACAGCAAAATTTATTTTATTGTCACAATCTAAAAACTACCCAAAACATTTCATCGAACGCGGTTTTGATCTCATGAATATTATTGACGGCTAGCCTCATGAATATTAACGCCGGCTAGATCCACACTAGTTCCAAGATTTCCTATACAGATTTGGTCAAATCAATTACAAGGACGGTAAATACTATAAACGGGACTGGACACTTATATAGATAGTAACTGTTTAGTGTCTTCAAATGTCAGCTGTATTTGTACTCGGCTCGAAACAGTTATTGTCTTTATCCTGCAATTAATTCTGTATGTATATAATTTGTGTTTTGAAAGACACACAAACACATGTTTTGCATTTACTTTCGATTTGAAATCCCGTGAGGCCCGTGTAGTAGTACGGTACAGTTATCACACATTCAGCTGAAGACGGGTTCGCAAAAAAAAGAATCTCACCGGTATTGGGCGGTGCTTAAAGCGATATCTGTATAGTATACAGATACAGCAAAGCGATATCTGTAGGGCTGTATCTGTATAGTAGAACATCAAATTGCAGGATAAAACAATGTTTAATATACAAATAGGCATACAGAACTGCTGGCGTCACATGATATATGTTATCCCATATGCACTACGGGAATGTTCTTTAAAAAGTATCACTAATAATTTTAACATTTCTTAAATCATATTTTTGGTCATGGTAAATAGCTATTTCAAATAAAAATTTCAATGACGTTTTGTAATGACTTAAGGCGTTTTAACTTTTATACCAATTTCGTTTAATCTTAGGACACAGCAATGTTTTGATCATTGGCCCAGTGTCATTTATCAATTTGAAATTTTGCCACGCGATTGGATTCGATAGTCCTTTTATAGTTTGGGCCTGTCAGAGCCGACTGGATATTTCAGATGTGTTAATAATCATTTTTGGCGAGCTCTAGGTGTATTTAAAGTATTACATGTGATGATTTAGTGAAGTCTTGTTATTGCCTTAGTATGCGTCCTTTTTCATATAAATATATATGTCGTGTATAAGTTGCAATTTTGTACAGGTTATAACATGTACAAAAATATTGTACATGTTATAATTTGTACAATGCCAAAATACAAGTTATAACATGCACAAAAGTACCTCGTATATGTTATAACATGTACAAAATATTGCTTAAAAATGGATTTAACCTGTAAAAAATTTAAAAATAATATTAAAGCAGAATATCCATTCACGATTGAAATTTATCAAATAATAAAGAAAATAAACTGGTCAAAAAGGTATAACACTTACATGAATGGACAATAACAAAAAAATAATATGTTATTGAGGTTAATGGCATGTGTTGTAATAATAGAAACATATTTTTATTTTCAAATTTTGTACAAGTTAAAACCATTTTTAAGAAATATTTTGTGCATGTTATAACATGTATGAGGTACTTTTGTACATTTTATAACTTGTATTTTTGCATTGTACAAATTATAACATGACTTGTACAAATGTTTTGTACATGTTATAACCTGTACAAAATCGCAACTTGTACACGACACATATATTATAATTAGCCTTTATTTTATTGCCAAGTATAATTATCTTTCGTTTGATAGCAAAAGTGTAGAAGAACTATTGTCGTTATTGAACGAACAAGTTAACTCAAACAAAAAAACATATGTAAATGCTGTAAGAAGTAATCCAATGAACGGTTTCTTTAATGCCATGGAGCGTCAATCATGTAATGTACTGTATGCACTCAATGTGGTAAGTATGTACTTTATATGCATAGTTACATAAAATTGAGAATGGAAATAAATATATGGCTGACCAATTTTCAAACTAAAAAATGCGTATAAGCTACAGTTGTGAACTTACTTGTGTGTTATCGTTTAAGGATTTTCCCATTTCCTTTGCAAAATAATAAAAACCGTAAGTAAAAAACTGTCAAAACCGGTGCAATTTGCGGTATCCTCACGTTATGAATTGGCCCATGTTTTGGTGCAGGGTCTGATTGTATTGGTCCCGATGCCTGTAGGACAAGGAATTAAATACAGAGTCGTTAAAATTGTAACACTTGGTCCGAGTACACAGTTATTTCGTAGTGCATTTCCTTTAGACAATAGATGGAAATAAAAAAAATCCCACCTGCGCTTTCTCCATAATATTTTTACAGTGTGTTGTACTACTTTTGGGACAAATTATATCAAAATTATAGAAAACTTCATCAGCTCTAACTCAAAATATGGACAATTCTATGTGAAGGGGGGCTTGAAATCTTTTGACAGCTTCCGAAATGCTAATTTTTGACCTTTTTCAACTGGGCCAAATCACTACTTTACATTATAATTCATGAATCAAATTTTTTTACTGTGTAATTTTATCCCCCTTCTTGCTACTTGAGGCATAAAACATAAATAAATAAATTTGGAAGGGGTATAAAAAAAATTGACAAGTAACACACTGTCCACAGTAGGGACTATACGATAACTGTGTACTCGGACCACTTGTTAAATAAATAATCTAATTAGTTCATAAGTCTGTTTCGTGCGGTCAGTCCGTAATATATTATATATAGCTAATTTACAGATCTAACATTGTTGGGTTGATGTTCATACGAGTTATATATAATATATATAATATATATATAGTGTGTACGATGACTAATGAAAGTCATCTTAAATTCTTTAAAAACAAGTTGCATTAGACTGATTGTAACAGCGGCTATTTATTGACACTATTTTCACATGCGCTTTTTGTATTAACCATTACAAGTCTATGGAAGAAGCGAATCGATATAAACGTTTCTTATATCAAATAGCGATATTGTCTTATAGCAACGGTTTGCATTGTGGGAAATTTCAGACGAATGTTAACATTTGTATGAAGAAATGAAGATTTCTCGGTATGAAGAAGTGACTGGTTTCTTAAAACAAGGTGACATTTAACACGACAACCGTCTGCTGTAAAATTTCCATGAATTGTGTTAATATATGATAACTAGCAAAGTATATTAATACGAGAAAATTGAATTGTTGATTAAATGAAACTTGAAATCACGATTTATCATTTGCAGATGTACACATTCAATAAATATCATGATAGCAAATGCAGCGGAATACAATTGAGATGAATACAAATGTTTCGTAAGCCAAAATCACCTCAGTTAGTCAAGATACTGCTATATTTTATTATATCAATGCGATGTTTGTCTTATGTTATAGCAATGTGATTTTAATATAAAAAATTTATGAACGCAATATTTTTCTAATATCACTGCGATAGTTTTCTCATATAGAATGCATGAATACGATAACCCGTTACAATGCATGCCAAGAAAACCGCAAACATTATTTACAAACATAGTTCATGACCGGATTTATGTTTGAGGCCCAATATACAATACTACTGAAATTAAAATCGCAAAAATCCTGAACTCAGAGGAAAATGAAATCGGAAAGTCCCTAATCAAATGGCAAAATCAAATGATAAACCACACCAAACGAACGGAGAACAAATGTCATATTCCAGACTTGGTACAGGCATTTTCAAATGTAGAAAATGGTGGATTGAACCTGGTTTTATAGCGCTAATCCTCTCACTTGTATGACAGTCGCCTCAAAGTCCATTATATTTACAAAGATGCGTGAACAAAACAGAAATAATAGGTAAATTGTCAAAATATTGGTACAGCAGTCTAATATTAATACTATAACTCTGCTATCATATTTTAAAAGTATCGCATTGTTATTAGACAATATCGCTATTTGATATAAGAAACGTTCTTATCGATTCGCTTTCCCCATAGACTGATTACAATTCAAAACCATCATTAATTTTGTGCAATGCAATAATCTCAATTAACTACAGATATAAATATCTGCAGGTTTTTTTTCGATGATATTGGTAATAGTGAGGGCGCGATAGACACTGGATGTTTGACGAGGGAGTTATTCTAATTGGCATTGCAGTCCTCTACAGAACTTCCAATATTTGAAGGGAAGGAATCAAGTTTACAGCTTCGCAGATGTGATATAGGTACAATGTACATGTTATATTCTACTGAATTTACTATATCCGTTATTATTACGTAATATATATATTATACAAGTCCTGTGTCCAGGTGGAAATAACGGGCCGTAATAACAATATGTGATTTGTATGTCAGGTGAAAGTGACAACGGTTGGTATGCATACTAAAATGTCTATCGTCTTCCATTATACATGAGGGTGTGAATGGGGGTTTATAGAAGGAAATTATAGACAAAAAAAAAATAAAGAATACAAAAAATAACCAGACAAATAGAAAAGAAAATGATGAGGTACTAGAATATATGTAATAAAGAATGATCGGCAAAAGGTAAAACGAATTATAAAACAAATTGCCTAAAAATATAGAATACAGAAATACTGAATCCCCATTCAGACCCTCATGATCTGACATTTAAAGCTTTAGGACATTTAAGGGCATGCGATACAATTTTAGACCGACAGTGATTTTTTTTACAAAATCAATTTGTACATGTGTATATGTGCTAAAAATTATATCTTCATGTGCTAAATTTAAAAGACAAATGTTTGAATCATTCGACATTTCCTTAATATTTTGGTTTCTTTGACATTTCTGTCCTTTGAGCAGACACCCTTAACATTTTACGTTTCAAAATATAAAGATATGCAGATTTCGGTAAAGAGATAAGGAATATCTTCGTTACAAAATTGGGTTCTTCCTACATTTGTGTAACAATTCTTTGTTAATAATTGATTTTTGTTAAAAGAAATAGATTTAAGAAAAAACGGTATTTTTGTTGAATATTTATCTAGTTAAAAAAGTCGTTAATTTCTTCATAATAGTTGGAACAAAAATCTCCATACGGTATCAAGCCAAATTTCTATTCTATAAAGAAGGGAAATATGCCCTTAAGCTAATGGTTAAATCTCGAAAAAATGTTAAAATGCTAAAAGTTTTTAAAAGAAAGAGTTTAATGTCTGCTATTTTAGATTAATTCTGCGAATTGTTTTTGTCTGCAAAAACATAAAACAGAGAGATAAAGAGAATCACAACTAATTGAATAAAATGGAGGATTGAAGTGGAGAATGTGTCAAAGAGACAACAATCCAACCAAAGAGCAGAAAATGGTGCGTCTAAACACGGCTAAGGACTCATAAGTGCACTAATATGTTATAATATGCTACTAAGGACTGAAAGAGTGATGTGCAGTGTAAACAAATTTCTTATCTAGATTGAGATTGATATTTAATGCATATATTCAAATTTAATCAATAAAAGATCACTGATAATAATTGAACAATGCCTGTGCCGGTTTTCGTTAATTTTTCCGAAAATCACTAAGACACGTGTCAAATTACATAACTGATAACACTATTACCTTAAAAAATGAAAAAAAATAATTATTTAGAGAGGAAAATTACCCAGACATTTAGATATATTTACCAGAAAAATATGTTTTTAAATTTTTTTAAAATCATTTAATATGCATCGGTTTATGATTTAATGAAAACATATAGAAAATTGTTAAGCTGGGTTTTTTTTCAGGAAGGAAAATAATGTTTGCATCGAGAAAAATAGCCCCTCCCCTATAAATGATCATTAGTTTACCTAAGTGGGAGCTTAAATTTTAGAATCAATCGCGAGGCCTGACTGCCATAAACAACAGATTACGAACAGCAAACAGTGGATACACCAATTCATTGATATGTATGAAAGACAACGACGGACACAAAATGATTGCACTGAATAATTTCAACTACCATTGAGATATTTTAAATCTCCTTATCAAATTAGACATGCATTTAAAAAAAACCTTGGGATATCTATTACCGTTAGGTTTCAAATTGAAATTAAAAATTGCATTTTCCCAAAGAGTTTTAGGTAAAACCCCGTGAATCTCACCTCCTAGAAATTTGAAGTGTCAGCTAAGATGTTTGAAAATATGTATGAATTTTCTTACATACTTGAAATTGGAAAGGAATATAAACACATTCAGTATGTTTACTGTACAAACAAACAACAGACACCAATTGTGTCTTATATTGTTGAAGTCATTTTTACTGAGAGCAAAATTTGATTAATTGATTATTCAGTGGTTGTTTAAACGTCCAGTGGCAAACATGTCATGCATATTCAGGACGAAAAGTCGTTTCAGAAGTATATAATGAAGTATTTGGTATTACAAATGTTAATTTTCTAATTATTTAGTAAATGTCATTTTCTTAGATAGTTCTAATTAATTTGTACGAATCAAATTTTTCTGACAAAATAATATCTTTTGCTCTCAATTAACACATACGATTCTGATAACAATGGATAATATAAGGAACTTTGTAACTTAAAAAAAGAAATTATGATTGTTTAATCAGGTGTTATGTCAGTTCGCTTGTGTCAGTCGGATCACTGATTTTCGGCTATATCAAGGAAAAACCGACATGTTCTAAAGATTGTTCAACTACTCATTTATTGGTGAAATTATAACTTAATATGTCCTGTTGATAAGTAAATATGTACAGAACTACAAAAATTTGCAGTGAATGTTAACATAAAAGAATCAAATAATTGCTGATATGCTTGTAGTGAAAACGAAAACAGCTTACAATATTTTTTAGATATATACATATATAATCGTTTATAAAATGTATCCGTCAAAGTGAAAAAATATATATAACATGTAAAAATACATAGAACATTCATTTATTGCAATCAATTATATCAAACATGTTAGTTAAAATAATTTCTAGAACCAGTCACTCTCTGTAGATATAATGCGTCGGACATTGTATGCATAAAAATAAAATCTCGATTTTTAACTGTATGAAATAAAATTAGTAAGAGTTTCGCGGAACACAATGTCTCGCCTTCGTTTGCCGTAAACTTGAACTCTCAGGGTGAGGCTGAACAAAATCAAGACACTATATTTTGATTGTTATGAGGTTCTGTCCAAGTTCACAAATATTTCCGGTGCCTATAAAATAGCAGACTTTAATTAAGTTATTTGAATCTGAGCTGGCAAAATAGCATATTATCTATTATGGTGGTATCGGCAAAACAGCTACAAGTATTGCCTTTAATGAAAATGCATATCAATTTTAAATACTATTCTAAATAAAATAGCTTTGAGAATCGTGTAAAAAGCGTTCGTTGTTCAGTCGTCAATGAATCATGCAACGTGCGTGTATCGTGCGTGTATCGTGTATTTATCATTCATCGTGCATCGTGCGTGTATCGTGCGTTCATCATTCATCATTCATTTTGCGTTAATCCTCCGTGTAACGCTCATCGCTCATCGTGCGTGTATCGTGTATTGTGCGTGTACCGTGCGTGTATCGTGCATTCACCGTGCGTGTATCGTGCGTGTGGTCAGTTTGATTTTTAGAAGGTCTGTAACTAGAATAAACGCGTCATATGCAATTAAACATTATCAACAGATTTTTTTCTTAAAAAACATTTTGAACAATTTAATAGGTTCGTTCATATTGAAAGCGCTTGCACATCGTCATTTCTAAGTGAATCTTTATAAAATTAATTTCAATCGTTCACTATAGCAAGGTGACAAGCTCGAAAATAAGAGCAGCAAATATAGTCACCTTGCTTGATCTTGATTACATGATTGTTCCTACTTACTCAAAAATTAAAGTCTCCGTCGCTAGTCCCAAGAGAAATAAAGTTTTACTCTTATGCGTCTTTATGACTGTTTTATGTCTCTTTGTCTCAACAAAATACAATGCTAATTACTACAAATCGCAGGTCATATTTGAATGGGTTCGGTGTCAATTTCACCGTTCTTGATTAACATTCCTCTATAAATAAATAGGCAAGGAATCGACACATTCATATTTCATTATAGGAGTAGTCACTGTGTCCTCTAAAATACCAATTTTATGGAACATTGCATTGTAAATGGTTTTATGACTGTATTATTCAAGTTATCATGATCACAATATGTTATTCAACAAATATTATTATTCATATTTTGTATTCTTTTAAGGTTTTGAAGACAACCTCTATTTTTTGACCGGTCAGCTTTTTGCAATGAGTTTTCGGTGGACCAGCTCCAGCTATGATGTCGCCTCTGATGAGAAAATTTGTTTTAAGCACGGAGCCTGTTCCTACAATAGATGATATAAATGATCCCATTTTTTATGGACAAATTAAAGAAGTAATTTTTTTGTTGCATATGTTATTATTAAAGATAAGAAACTTGGGTAAAATATAATACATAAATGTTTAAACGTGTTTATATAGACATTTATGTAAGATTGAGAAAACATGCATGCACTTGGAATCAAATGGCATTACGATGACCTCCAAATGTATGAGCGCCAATGGTGCCAAATAACGGTGGTTTTGGTTTTGGTACGGCCGTAAAACTACGCACCCCCCCCCCCCCATGGTAAGGGTTAAGAACAGATTTTTACACGTTAAGGAGACTCACGGGTACTAAAAAATTGGCAAAATTTTAAGCATTGTTTTTTCTTTACAGATTTTATTTATTACACTATTATTTGTCACTTTATGATATGTTGCAAAAATTAACCAAAATTATCAACTCTTTTTGGCCCCAGATGACTTTTAAAATGTTTGTATTATTGAAAAAGCTCCAAATTATCTCCCTTTGATGAAAAAGTACCATTTTTTTAGAGCATTAAAATTAATTATCTTTTTTAATTCATCGGTGACCTATATTCAGAGCTTTTCCTTCCGGGGAATCGCATCAATTCAACATAAAAAGGGTGGGGATTATCTCAGTTTTCTGTTAAAAATGGGTACCGATGTGCGGCTGATATGTGGCCCACCCAAAATTCATATATCAGTGCATAAAATATTCAACCCGCTTACATATGAGGGTTGTTCTGAGCACGAAAACGTTTAAAATCAGATGCTGATTGACCTTACACCGAAACACTAGTTTGTATTACACATTCCCTTGACATTCCCTTGACGCTCTCAGCCATTTGACAACAGATTTTTACAAGTCAAGAGCTTTTCCTTCGGGAACCACAGCAATTCAACATGAAAAGGGTGGAAGGGTTACTTGTTTTTTTGGTTAAAGACCAAACAGCCTATTCATTTCTACCAGTGATTTTTCCTTAAAATTTTGTGTGAAGGTATTTCATGATTTGAGGAAAAACACTTGAAATCAGGTACACTTCCAGGATTTGAGGGGTACGCAAAAAGAAATACTTCCACCGAGAGGAGCGTGGTCCGAAATAATTTTGGGTAAAAATGCCTAAATTTAACCAGGGTTTCTAATAAAATTGTGCAAACAAGATATTTCATCAACAAGAAACCTGTGATCAAGATCTAAATTGGTGGATAAGCAACATATGATTTAATTTCAGTAAACTTGTAAGCACAGTATATCTATCTATAATACTAAAACAACGAGGTCCAATCTATCAGCCATCATGGGGTAAAAACGACAAATCAAACAATTCAACTTTATATATAGCTAATGACAATGGTGTAGATAAATAATTATAATTATGACAATGGTGTAGATTAATAATTATTTGACAATGGTGTAGATTAATAATTTGACAATGGTGTAGATTAATAATTATATGACAATGGTGTAGATTAATAATGATATGACAATGGTGTAGATTAATAATTATATGACAATGGTGTAGATTAATAATTAAATGACAATGGTGTAGATTAATAATTAACAAGTTCCGGGTCGAATCCGATACCCATACCAATAGTATATTTACCTGTTACCTATTACCTTATCTGTACGTTCCGCATCTGACAGGCGCACCACCAAACCGGTGTATTTAGGATTTTGCTATATACACGGATCATAATCACAGGGTTGACACTACTAAATTCAATCATTGTCAAATTGTTCCCTTTTGTAGCATTTTAATCAGTAAGACTTTCTAAGATAACAATACGAATACTAAACATCTGGACTTCAAAAAAGGCGTATAGGTACAGTTTTCAATTTGTTAGCTGGCATGACGTAGAACAGCGAATCAAAGAATTCAACTTTATTTATAAATAATATAGGACAATGCTGTTGATTAAAAAGTACTCCATTCCAGGACCTTTTGCTTTCCAAATAATTAATATTACCAATGATTAATAAGTTCCAGATCGACGGGTTCAAACAGAGAGAAAACTGTGTATCTTATAATCGGCATAACTTTATAAGATGACAATACCAATACCAAATAATTCTCGGAATCGTATGGACCAATTGTAATGGAACTATACAATAATGGTAACCACCATTGCCAGAAGTGCAATGATAATTGACACTTCCAAGATGGCTACTGGTACCCTGGTAACAGTAAAAGAGTGAAAAAATGAGATTTCAGTCTTATGTAGATAATTTGAGTATGCTTGAAAATTTGACCATCAACTTTTTACACATTGTAGCTGTCCTCATATAAATGTTTTGAATGATTTTAGGGATCCTCAGATATATAATGTTGCCATGGGAACTGATCAAAAATATCAAAATTTTGAAAATTCTTTACAAATGTATATAACTATGCAGAACGGTTGACTAGCAAATATAAATGTGACATTTAACTTTGGAATTTCCAAAACGGCTGCCGTTACCATGGAAACAAGGCAAAAATATCAAAATGCTCAAAACTTAATAAAACTTTACCAAAATTTTAAACAGCATTAATTAAAGGAGCTTTTGACTTAATTTTAAAAATGGCCGCCGTTGCCATGGAAACAGCACAATCGTCGAAAATTGAAAATCGTCCATGTCATGCCTGTATCTGCATTCACTGATGGAAAATGTCGAAATGGCTGCCGTTTAGTGTCAATTGGGGAACCAGGGTGACATCCGCTATTGCTTGCAATGGCAATTCTAGTTGTAATTGTGTTTGTGCCAATAAAATATTTGTATTTGTATTTTAAAATTACAGCTGGCTGATGCTCAGACAGCAGAGGAGGCGTGTAATCTCCTGGAAAAATCTGAAACTCTGCACCAGTTAATGGGAATATCAAAACCAATCAGAAATAAACAAGATAAAGAAAAACTTATACAGAAAATGCTTAACTTTGTGATGATAGAGAACATGAAAGCAGCTTACAATGAGTAAGTTTATATTTTCGCACATCTTACACATGAATCTGACCAATATGTCGCGTCTTATATCTGGTTTTTCTTAACTCGCCCTTGTACGTATTTTTTCTATTCCACTGCATGTTTATTTATATCGAAATTAACATTTGATTGTTTTAAACTATCGCCACCATTTTCCATTGCATAGGGAAAGATGAAGATTTGTTTACATTCAAATATTTCTTAGATGAACAGTTGTCCATATATCCCTCAGGCACGGGAAATAAATATAAAAATGTCTCCACCAGTCTTAAAAATTCTTAAAAGGATTGTTGTCTTTTTCAAAACTACCTTTACCGTTTTTTATAGGGAAAACATAACAATTTTTCATGAAATTTGGGATTTGGTTTGTTATAATTTTTATGATTTTTATGATTTCATAACTTCAAACACATTTTGAAAGGTTATATCAGCTGTCGATGGCAATAATTTTGTTTGCTTTGTAAAAAAAGGGGGGATCATGATTGATGGCATCATATATAACTTTCTTTAAATAATTGAAAAGTAAGGAAAAACTCGTAAACAATTCATTAGAAAAACAGAGCGTCTGAAATTTGAAAATTTTGAATTTTGAAGAAATACCTCAACATTTCAGTACAAAATGCAACCAATTCATTAAATTGAACTTTTTTGCACATTTTTCCTGGGATTTTCCAAGTTAGGTGTTCTACACGCAATCAGAGAGAGACCTGATTTGATGGAAAGTGTTCTTGTTGCCAAACAACAGAACATCACAGCAAGAACAATGCGGACATATTTTAAGCACATTTGTTTTTCCGAAATTTGGAGCAACCACCATAAACTAGGTGCAAATAATTTGCTGGTTGAAAGATTTCTTCGTTGAAATTGAAAGTGAGTTCAAACAAGCATGCTGTGAATGCAATACACCGATACCGGTTAAAATTTCATTGAATTGAAAAACAATTCTACATGTAACTAGGTCTATAAATTGTCATGGTAAAACTATATAACAAATTAATATCAAGTCAACAACTTCAAGAATGACGAAAAATAAGTGAATTTTCCACGGACCATAACAGCCCTTCAATGTCGTTAAAAATTTCCATTTATTGTCGCTAATCATTGAATAAAGAAGATGTGGTTCGATTGCCAATGAGTTCAAATGAACTGGGTGTCTATGATTTCAGCTATTTCAAAAAGGCCACCAGATTCATATTAAAATATTCTTGTATACCACCCCAACTTTCCTAAAAAATAAATAATACAAATTGTTTCCCCCTGATTGAACACCAGTTTAAATTGGTTCATTCCTGGCTGCTTATATTTAACATCCAAATATTTCATGCATGGTCTGAAAACTCGAATTAACAAATCAGGTATATAGATTCTCATATAAAAATAAGATGATTTGATATAGTTGCCTCATTACTGGGGTTCAAAGGTAGTGAATGTAAGCAATTATGGGCAACCATGCGGCCTTCAACAATGACAAAAACCCATACCATATAATCGGTTATTTAAGGCACACTCGTGATAAATGTAAATCAATTACAATGGAAAAATTATCGCCATAATCAAATATAATATAATGTTTTTACAAAATATAAAAAAAAATAGTCGACAAACATGAACCAACGACAACCACTAAAATTAAGGCTCATAACTTGGGACAGGCACATGCAAGATATGCATGCAAATAGAGTTGAACATGTTTGTGAGCGTTGAAAACAATAATACTTTTACTTGTACAATAGTTTAACAGTACATGTAAAGCACAAGAACAAACTGATAAATCAGTTGAGTATAGATGAACTTAAAACATCAGTACTGAACCAACGAAAAACACTAACATTTAGACTATGGATACAAAGCACGGTAATAAGATTTATGTACACTTACTAAATGTTTGACCGATGACAATTACACTAAGATTTTTCATTTTAATGGTTCTTCTACAAAATATCTCCAGAAGAGTGCAGATTCATTTCTTTGGACAAAAAACTTTCTGCGTAATAAAACATGTATTGACCTTGGAGTCGCATGGTTATAGCCGGGAATCAATCAATATGTTTTCATCCTTGAAACGCAAACACACAAATATTTTTTTCCGAAACATCCCAAACATTCTGGGTCTTATTTTTTATTGTGAAAGAATGACATGTGCTTCAATACTAGTAGTATACATAAGCCCAGGGATTAAGACAGTTCTACTCAAGATCAGTTTCGGACAGTTTGAGCTAAAACAGCATTGTAATATGTTATTTTTTAATTCTTAGATGTAACTGTGAATCTAAATCATCGCCTTGAGAAGAAAGACCGATTTTTGCCTTTAGCAAATACATGTATCAATCAGATCAAAATACCATGTAACCCAAACATAAGAAGATGTAGGCAGTTCATTGCTGACCTTGAAATGGCACTTACAGGCTTTGAAGTGTTTTGTGATGAGTCCTTGGTACAAGATGAGGTGCTACTCTAAATCAAACATTGATATTGGAACACAATCATGCCTATATATACATCCTTGATATTTACTTATCCCTTTGCGTCCGTCGTCGTCGTCGTAATTGTTACAAAACTCCTCTTAAACTACTTGACCAAATTGCCAGTAAACCGAAATTAGCCAAATCACCCTTTGGGTATCTAGTTTTAAAAATATATCAAACGATCCCTCCCATCAACCAAGACGGCCGCTATGACTCAAAATAGAACCTAGGGGTAAAATGCATTTTTTGGCTAATATAACAAAAGCATTCAGATAAACTTATCGCTTAGCGTCCGTCGTCGTCGTTGTAATTGTTACAAAAATCATCTTAAACAATGACCAAATTGCCAGTAAACCGAAATTAGCCAAATCACCCTTTGGGTATCTAGTTTAAAAAATATATCCAACGAGCCCTCCCATCAACCAAGACGGCAGCTATGACTCAAAAAAGAACCTAGGGGTAAAATGCAGTTTTTGGCTTATATAACAAAAGCATTCAGAGCAAATATTCGTGAGTTGATTTATAACAATCCAAAATATCAAAAGTCTTGAATATACAGTTAACAGGACATAGGGCATGATGATAGTAGCATTTCTTTAAGACAATAAGTTCAAATTAAAGAAATCGCAACTACTCTATCTCAAAAAGATTTTTTACAGTGTAGCGTACTACTATTCGGATAAATGATATCAAAATCATAGAATCTTATACCTGCTCTAACTCAAAATATTGACAATTCTGTGTTAAGGGAGTCTAAAATTCAGTTTGACAGCTTCAGACGTTTTTATTTTTGACCTGTTTTTAATTTGACAAAATCAATACTTAATATTAAGATTCAGCGCTAAAAAAATTTTAACATGTAATTTCAACCCCTTACTCTATGCATGCATTAAATATTATACACTGTTCACATTAGAGACGATATTTGTACAACGAAAACTGAAGAACAAAAAATGTAACCAAATGACGATAACTGTGTCATTGGACCGTCTAATTAACGCTGAGTTCACACGTAATTCGAATTAGTTTAATTCGCATTCGAACGTTTTACGTCCTAACGTCATTTCAATCTAATTAAAAACTGATCTCTCATCGCTCCCGTTTTCTGATATGTCGCGTGGGAGATTTAACGAAACCCGCTTTGAGGTCACATGTGAGTGAACTAGAAGTTATGAATTAATAATGATATGCAAATGAGTTGACGACCTATTAATAAGCCAATCAACAAAGTTTATGAATTATTTTGACTGACGATTTCGTCGTATATAAAATGAGTTACATCCCTTTACCTTACGATAAACTTTCAAGATCGTGGAAGACTCAATTTCATTGGTCGAAAAAGACACACCTACGAGGTCACTCACATGTGACCTCAAAGCGGGTTTCGTTAGATCTCCCACGCGACATATCAGAAAACGGGAGCGACGAGAGATCGGTTTTTTATTAGATTGAACGTCATTTCTAATTCGAATTACAATGCGCGTCAAATTCGCTTTACTGTCCAAATGACCTTACCTTTGGATTCGTATTCACAAAAGCGTATTTCTAATGCGAATTGAATAATTCGAATTAGCCAATTCGGATCAATTCGAATTAAAAAAGAAAAGTGTGTGAACGCGATTAGCGAATTCGATTCGCATTCGATTCGAATTCAATTTGAATTAAATGTGCGTGTGAACGAGGCATAACTATCGAGTTGACCTCCAATTCCAAAGAAATTCGATAACCATATAAACATAAATATAGACATACATGTACATATATTAATCATATTCGTGCTATTAGATTTATCTATGTCTGTTTAATTTTTATACATTAACAAATATGTGAATCTCCGTTTTTAACTGTAAAAGAATATTTTTTGTGTGAATCAAATCAGTCAACGAAATGATTTACCTTTGTTTCACTTCCAATGTCAACGTTCGTTTCCTTTAACTAACTTTACATATACAATACACGTGTTATCCATCTGTAGCTGAGATGTTAAATTTATTATAAGTTCGCATGAATACGGGTTCAGTGGCGTAGCTAGGCTATTTTTGAGTGTACGCCCTAACCTCGGAAGAAGTTTGAGGGCCCCAATCGAATCCAAGTTCTAACTTCTACTAGTAGTGGGTTCGAGGTGAAGCCCTTTTTTGACATTAAAAACTAATCAATAGCAAGTTTAACATACTTTAGAGACTATCCTTTTAATCTTTTATGTTTAACTTAATGCATTGTGTTGGTTTAGAATCTAATGGTCATTGGTGTTAGAGAAAATATCAAAACCAGTTACTTTAAAATATGCTTATTATGAACAGTAGGGCAAAGCGATAACTCGAACAAAACCCCTTTTTGTGCAAATGACGTTTAATTTTCATAGATGCTTATGTGCATTATCAAAATTCGTAAAGGGTTCCGTGGGACTGTGGTGTTCGCCTGGATTACCGCTTCCCATCGAAAATTGAATCCATTTATCAGTCCATTACAGGAGTTTAAATAATTAAACATTTTCTGTAGATTTTTTTCTTGAGATGAAATATGACAATATCAGTAAAAATATTTCAAATATCATGTACAAAATAATATAATCACAGACCGTCTGTTAAAAAAAATTAAAGCATATATATATGATGTGATTTTTTGTGTTTTTTACTTTTAAATTATATATATATATATATATATATATATATATATATATATATATATATATATATATATAATTTTTTTTATATATATATTGCGATAGTTGTGCAGCTCTTTTGTCGTTAAGACCAAAAAAGTGTAAAAGTATATTTAAACAAAACGTATTTGACTAGCAATGTGAAGACAAGTATTCACGAAATCAACAGTGTTTAGAAAATGGGATATACAATGATCATTGTGAATATCTGAAAGAGGGTCCACCTCTAATTGTAACTGTAAGTAGTCCACCATAGAAATGGGGCTGTTTGTTAGGACGACTGCTACATTGTTGCTTTCTGCTGTAGGTACAATGGGTCCATTCCAGACAACACCATATTCATTATTCATGTCCTCACCAAAAATTTCGTTGATAGCTAGAGTATTATGACGAAACAGACTCCTCGAATAGCTGGTCAGGAGTCTTTCCCCTTTCAGAACTTAGTTTGTGGCTATTCCACATTTCCATGAAAGAATTCAGCGAGCGCTGTATTCTTGGCTGGTACACGAAATGTAGGGCCCACATATGGATTTCATTTTCCAAATTAACTATTCTAAAATTGAGAATGGAAATGGGAATGTGCCAAAGAGACAACAACCCGACCACAGAGCAGACAACAGCAGGAGTTCACCAACAGGTCTTCAATGCAACGAGAAATTCCCGCACCCGGAGGTGTCCTTCAGCTGGCCCCTAAACAAATATATACTAGTTCAGTGATAGTGAACACCATACTAAACTCCAAATTGTACACAAGAAACTAAAAGTTAAAATAATACAAGACTAACAAAGGCCAGAGGCTCCTGACTTGGGACAGGCGCAAAAATGAGGCGGGTTTAAACATGTTTGTGAGATCTCAACCCTCCCCCTATACCTCTAGCCAATGCAGAAAAGTAAACGCATAACAATACGCACATTAAAATTCAGTTCAAGAGAAGTCCGAGTCTGACGTCAGAAGATGTAACCAAAGAAAATAAACAAAATGACAATAATACATAAATAACATCAGACTACTAGCAGTTAACTGACATGCCAGCTCCAGACTTCAATTAAACTGATTGAAAAATTATGTCTTCATCATATGAATATTAGGCACAATCCTCCCCGTGAGGGGTTTAGTATCATACCATCATAACATATATGAGAAGAACATAACACGTGTCATGCCAACAACTGGTTTATTAATAATAAATGTGTTTAGTTCCGATGCAAAGACCCTATAAGTGAATCAATATTAACGCCGAAATATGCAATCTTTAATGATCTGCACTGTTCTAAATATTTAAATAAGTCATAGTAAATATTAGTACAGCCTCTGTATAAATCAAGCCACAACCTTTCAATTCTCTGGTTGTGGACACTCCGTCCTTGAATAATACTGTCTCTACTAGCACCCCTATGTGTGGTCATAAAAGCAGCTACATCCACATTTTCTGTACCGTAATCACTCCTAACTCTGGATGGAATAAAGTTACGATGAGTAGCATGTAGGAATAAATCAAACACTGTTGAACTCTTGTTATGTGTGGGCTTTTGTGACACATCCTAAATAAACAATCTTTCAACTAAAACCATCGATCCCACCATGTATAACAAATCTCCAACTGTAAAAAGAAGATGAGTTTGATATGTTTATGTTGATATAGTGTGCACTTAGTATCTTCATATATCAAATGTTATGTTGTTTTTTTTTATATAAAAAAAACTGGAGGCTCTCAAGAGCCTGTGTCGCTCACCTGTTTTTACTGCTGCTTTGGAAATCATATGAAATAAGGTTAAAGCATAATTAATAGTATAAGATATTAGATATTATCAGATACTATAATGATATCTAAGATAATGACAAAAAAAACCTGCAAAATTTCCGTATAATATTTAACTCAGGGACCGCAACCCAACAACGGGTTGTAGCAATCGTGAAAATGTCAGGGCAGATTAATCTAATCTAATTAACATGTTTGCCAACCGTCAGATTTGCTCTAAATGCTTCAGTTCCAGAGGTGTAAACCAAAAACTGTATTTTACCACTAAGTTCTATTTTTAGCCATGTTGGTCATGTTGGTCATGTTGGTTGGGAGACAGGGTCTAGTTATTAAACTTGATACCCTTATGATGGTTTTGGTTAAATTTGTCTCAGTAATTTCAAAGAAAAATATTTTGTAAAATATTACAAAAATTAACGAAAAATTGTTAAAAATTGACTTTAAAAGGCAATAACTCCTTAAGTCCACCCGACTGACAATTTTGGTCATTTTGACTTATTTGTAGTTCACACTTTTTTATCGATGTTTACCGTTGATCTCTCTCTATTATACTATTCAAGATAATAACCCAAAACTGCAAAATTTCCTTAGAATTACCAATTCAGGGACAGCAAACCAACAACAGGTTGTCAGATTCATCTGAAAACATTTAAGGGCGGATAGATCTTAACCTGATAAATATCCCCCCCCCCCCCCCCCCTATATGCCAGATTTGCTCTTAATGCTTTAGTTTCGGAAATATTAGCCATAAACTGAATATTTCCGCTATGTTCTATTTTTAGACATACTGGTTTTAGGTGGGCAGGCGGGGTCAACGGACACATGTTTTAAACGAGATACCATAGTGATGATTGTGGCCAAGTTTGGTTAAATTTGGTTCAGTAGTTTTCAGAGAAGAAGATTTTTGTAAAAGTTAATAGACGCCGACGACGGACGCCAAGTAAAGAGAATAATAACCCGTAGCGCGTTTGTTGTTTTCAAACTTTCAAAATGCCAATTAAATGACTAACCCATACCTTGCATCTAAGCAAACCAAGGGTTACTCTAGGCGTACTACCATTCAACCTTTGACGATTTACTGACCACTTGGGAAATTCAAACTGACCCATTAACATGTGTTTAATTATTTTTTTGTTACTGCTGTTGATCTAGAACTAAACACTATTTCAATTAAATCAAATATGTGCATTTTTTGTTTGTTACAAAAAGTATTCTATCAATTTGAGGAGCCTGGAATAGTGTTGAAAATTAAAAATTGGGAGAATATGTGCATAGTTTTCTCGCCATTAACATATTAGCAGTAGATTAATATAATCATGATAATATCAAAGTTGTTCTTAATTAGACACAAGTACACCTTAGAGATCACATTTATAACTAACTTATCTTCAATCTGTTTAAACTACGAAAATATCGAACAGCAACCCGGGATTTACATGAACAACATGAACATCGGCAGAACTCTTTTTCTTATGATTGTGAATTTCTTTAAAAATCCGAACTCTCTATGGGGGATGAGATGAGACACACATTTTCTCCGGCCATCATTTTTTGAAAAAGTTGTGAGAACTGCAATTTTATAATACATAACATTTTTTTGTATTATTGGAGCATTCAGGTTTAATAGTTGTGGAACAGTTTTATCATACTGTGTAAAGTTATAAATGATCGGTGATCTTAAGACAAAGTTTTCTGGGTTTTTAACTTTCATCAGTTTTTAGACGGCTAGCTTTTTTAAAACCTATCAATTGTGGTTATCTGGTACCAGGCAGAAGCTAGCGAACAATAGCTAGCGAACAATAAGCCAGCGAACAATAAGGCGATATATCGAGAAACCAAAAAAATGAATAAGACAGCAACGGCCGTTAAATCAAAAAATGTTTAAAAAGGCAGAAAATCAGTCCAAATATTGCAATTTAAACTCAAGCTTGAAATGGTTTTTATCACATCCATTGATAAAACAAGTCACATCTCTTTTAAGGCTAATATTCAGTACCATAGTAAATCTGCATCTATCAACGGATTCTTTGTAGGTGTAGGGCCACCAATGTACCAAATCAATTTAGAACGTATGTAAAAGTAGTCCTACCCTGTAAATTATCGCACCTGTGATGTCATTGTTTAATTGAACTAACATACACATTTGAAGAAATGGGGGTTGCCCTATTCCAGGGCTCCTAGAGAAAAATAATGAGGGGTGTCACGGGGTATGACTATATAGGTCTTGTAGAGGAGAAACAGGCGCTTCTTTTGCGCAAGGTATCGAAGGGCGCTATGTTCAAAAATCTGAAACTAGTGCCCAAAATTTGAAAAAAAAAATGGTTTAAAATAGGGGGTCGACCTATTCCACGGCTCCTAGACAAAAATAATGAGGGGTGTCACGGGGTATGACTATATAGGTCTTGTAGAGGAGAAACAGGCGCTTCTTTTGCGCAAGGTATCGAAGGGCGCTATGTTCAAAAATCTGAAACTAGAGCCCAAAATTTGAAAAAAATGGTTTAAAATAGGGGGGTCGACGTATTCCACGGCTCCTAGACAAAAAATAATGAGGGGTGTCACGGGGTATGACTATATAGGTCTTGTAGAGGAGAAACAGGCGCTTCTTTTGCGCAAGGTATCGAAGGGCGCTATGTTCAAAAATCTGAAACTAGAGCCCAAAATTTGAAAAAAATGGTTTAAAATAGGGGGGTCGACCTATTCCACGGCTCCTAGACAAAAATAATGAGGGGTGTCACGGGGTATGACTATATAGGTCTTGTAGAGGAGAAACAGGCGCTTCTTTTGCGCAAGGTATCGAAGGGCGCTGTGTTCAAAAATCTGAAACTAGAGCCCAAAATTTGAAAAAAAATGGTCCAAAATAGGGGGGTCGACCTATTCCACGGCTCCTAGAGAAAAATAATGAGGGGTGTCACGGGGTATGACTATATAGGTCTTGTAGAGGAGAAACAGGCGCTTCTTTTGCGCAAGGTATCGAAGGGCGCTATGTTCAAAAATCTGAAACTAGAGCCCAAAATTTGAAAAAAATGGTTTAAAATAGGGGGGTCGACGTATTCCACGGCTCCTAGACAAAAATAATGAGGGGTGTCACGGGGTATGACTATATAGGTCTTGTAGAGGAGAAACAGGCGCTTCTTTTGCGCAAGGTATCGAAGGGCGCTATGTTCAAAAATCTGAAACTAGAGCCCAAAATTTGAAAAAAAATGGTCCAAAATAGGGGGGTCGACCTATTCCACGGCTCCTAGAGAAAAATAATGAGGGGTGTCACGGGGTATGACTATATAGGTCTTGTAGAGGAGAAACAGGCGCTTCTTTTGCGCAAGGTATCGAAGGGCGCTATGTTCAAAAATCTGAAACTAGAGCCCAAAATTTGAAAAAAAATGGTCCAAAATAGGGGGGTCGTCCTATTCCACGGCTCCTAGAGAAAAATAATGAGGGTGTCACGGGGTATGACTATATAGGTCTTGTAGAGGAGAAACAGGCGCTTCTTTTGCGCAAGGTATCGAAGGGCGCTATGTTAAAAAATCTGAAACTAGAGCCCAAAATTTGAAAAAAAATGGTTTAAAATAGGGGGGTCGACGTATTCCACGGCTCCTAGACAAAAATAATGAGGGGTGTCACGGGGTATGACTATATAGGTCTTGTAGAGGAGAAACAGGCGCTTCTTTTGCGCAAGGTATCGAAGGGCGCTATGTTCAAAAATCTGAAACTAGAGCCCAAAATTTGAAAAAAAATGGTCCAAAATAGGGGGGTCGACCTATTCCACGGCTCCTAGAGAAAAATAATGAGGGGTGTCACGGGGTATGACTATATAGGTCTTGTAGAGGAGAAACAGGCGCTTCTTTTGCGCAAGGTATCGAAGGGCGCTATGTTCAAAAATCTGAAACTAGAGCCCAAAATTTGAAAAAAAATGGTTTAAAATAGGGGGTCGACCTATTCCACGGCTCCTAGACAAAAATAATGAGGGGTGTCACGGGGTATGACTATATAGGTCTTGTAGAGGAGAAACAGGCGCTTCTTTTGCGCAAGGTATCGAAGGGCGCTATGTTAAAAAATCTGAAACTAGAGCCCAAAATTTGAAAAAAAATGGTCCAAAATAGGTGGGTCGACCTATTCCACGGCTCCTAGAGAAAAATAATGAGGGGTGTCACGGGGTATGACTATATAGGTCTTGTAGAGGAGAAACAGGCGCTTCTTTTGCGCAAGGTATCGAAGGGCGCTATGTTCAAAAATCTGAAACTAGAGCCCAAAATTTGAAAAAAATGGTTTAAAATAGGGGGGTCGACGTATTCCACGGCTCCTAGACAAAAATAATGAGGGGTGTCACGGGGTATGACTATATAGGTCTTGTAGAGGAGAAACAGGCGCTTCTTTTGCGCAAGGTATCGAAGGGCGCTATGTTCAAAAATCTGAAACTAGAGCCCAAAATTTGACAAAAAAATGGTTTAAAATAGGGGGGGTCGACCTATTCCACGGCTCCTAGAGAAAAATAATGAGGGGTGTCACGGGGTATGACTATATAGGTCTTGTAGAGGAGAAACAGGCGCTTCTTTTGCGCAAGGTATCGAAGGGCGCTATGTTCAAAAATCTGAAACTAGAGCCCAAAATTTGAAAAAAAATGGTCCAAAATAGGGGGGTCGACCTATTCCACGGCTCCTAGAGAAAAATAATGAGGGGTGTCACGGGGTATGACTATATAGGTCTTGTAGAGGAGAAACAGGCGCTTCTTTTGCGCAAGGTATCGAAGGGCGCTATGTTCAAAAATCTGAAACTAGAGCCCAAAATTTGAAAAAAAATGGTTTAAAATAGGGGGGTCGACCTATTCCACGGCTCCTAGACAAAAATAATGAGGGTTGTCACGGGGTATGACTATATAGGTCTTGTAGAGGAGAAACAGGCGCTTCTTTTGCGCAAGGTATCGAAGGGCGCTATGTTCAAAAATCTGAAACTAGAGCCCAAAATTTGAAAAAAAATGGTCCAAAATAGGGGGGTCGACCTATTCCACGGCTCCTAGAGAAAAATAATGAGGGGTGTCACGGGGTATGACTATATAGGTCTTGTAAAGGAGAAACAGGCACTTCTTTTGCGCAAGGTATCGAAGCGCTATGTTCAAAAATCTGAACTAGAGCCCAAAATTTGTAAAAAAATGGTCCAAAATAGGGGGGTCGACCTATTCCACGGCTCCTAGAGAAAAATAATGAGGGGTGTCACGGGGTATGACTATACAGGTCTTGTAAAGGAGAAACAGGCACTTCTTTTGCGCAAGGTATCGAAGGGCGCTATGTTCAAAAATCTGAAACTAAAGCCCAAAATTTGAAAAAAAATGGTCCAAAATAGGGGGGTCGACCTATTCCACGGCTCCTAGAGAAAAATAATGAGGGGTGTCACGGGGTATGACTATATAGGTCTTGTAGAGGAGAAACAGGCGCTTTTTTTGCGCAAGGTATCGAAGGGCGCTATGTTCAAAAATCTGAAACTAGAGCCCAAAATTTGAAAAAAAATGGTTTAAAATAGGGGGTCGACCTATTCCACGGCTCCTAGAGAAAAATAATGAGGGGTGTCACGGGGTATGACTATATAGGTCTTGTAGAGGAGAAACAGGCGCTTCTTTTGCGCAAGGTATCGAAGGGCGCTATGTTAAAAAATCTGAAACTAGAGCCCAAAACTTGAAAAAAAAATGGTCCAAAATAGGTGGGTCGACCTATTCCACGGCTCCTAGAGAAAAATAATGAGGGGTGTCACGGGGTATGACTATATAGGTCTTGTAGAGGAGAAACAGGCACTTCTTTTGCGCAAGGTATTGAAGGGCGCTATGTTCAAAAATCTGAAACTAGAGCCCAAAATTTGAAAAAAAATGGTCCAAAATAGGGGGGTCGACCTATTCCACGGCTCCTAGACAAAAATAATGAGGGGTGTCACGGGGTATGCTATATAGGTCTTGTAGAGGAGATACAGATGCATATGTTGCGCAAGGTTTTGAGTGGCGCTATAATTTAAACTCACATTTTGAAATTTTTACATGATTTCCATTCTCAGTACAGTAAAATGATATGAAAAATAAGCCATAGAAACCAAGAAATTAACAATGTTGTTATAGGTAAAATAGCGATAAACAGATTATAATAGATTCATTTCAAAGTCTGGTTGGTAGTGTTTTTTTTGGCCAACGTGATAACCCAAAGGACCAATCATGCTTTGTGTACTACTTCGAATTCTCCTTCATGATGTGGTTATGACGGTCGGCTACACTCGACTTTCCGAGCTACATTGGGATAGGTAGAGTAGACAACAACGTCGTTTTTTTTAATATCACCTTGACCTCTTTGTTGTGTATTTTAACCGTCCATAGTTTTGTGGGAATGCGTGACTTAAATACCGTTTAAAAAGCATCCTTGATCGTCACACCTGTCTTATTCTTTGGCGGCGAAACCTGGCAACCGTATTTTGAGAATGTAAACACACCTTTCAGTGGACCAAAGAAGTGAGTGTACAAACAGCAGAATTCACGAAGATATACAGCTTGAACCACGTATTGGTATGGTCCAAAGTTTTAGGATTTTGTAGTAATCGTTTGTTCGACGTAGTACCAGGTCCCGCAAAGTTTTGCTTCAATCGATGCATCTACCGGGGAGTTTTTATTTAGTTTGTTTATCAACCATCAACTGGTAGTACCCATAAGGTGGAATTTCCTCGATCCACCCTCCGTCGTCGCCCGTTGAAAGATTTAAATGTGAAAAAACTAATTGTCTCTGTACTTCTCTTATACTTCAGACTGCCGTAAAACGACGTTGCTAAATTTTTACTGCTCCGATTGGATTGTTTATGTCACGATAGTTTGTACGTCTTTGGAAAATCTCTTCCTCCACCTATGTATCAACTCCTAGAAACAACACTGGGGAAGATATTCTTAAAAGAGGGAGACACACGCAAGCTCCTGTTTGGTAAAACTAAAAGAGGGACAAAAGTTACCAGAGGGATATAGTCAAACTCATAAATCGAAAATAAACTGACAATGCCATGGCTGAAAATGAAAAAGACTAACAGGCAAACAATAGTACACATGACACATCAAAGAAAACTAAAGAATAAGCAATACGAACTCCACCAAAAACTAGGGTTGATCGCAGGTGCTCCGGAAGGGTAAGCAGACCCTGTTCCACATGTGGCACCCGTCGTGTTGCTCATCTTATAACAAATCCGGAAAAATAGTCCAATTCGGTAGGTTACATTCATAAAAGGGAAGGGGATTGTAGTTACGATGTAAGGAACATATCCGATATTATCTGTGAAACGCTTATTCCATAACGTTCAACCAACTCGTGATGGGGTGCGAAAAACTTACGAAGGGATGAGTGTCCCCCATCACTAATCATTCTCATTGATGTATTTTCCCAACAATAGCAGTATGGCAGCGTCGAGGCTTTCGTCTACGAACACTATTAGGAGAATGTTATATGCTAGACCCTCAAGGGCATTCACATCCACTGTAAAATCTATGATGACTTGGTGATGAGTAGACAGATTCAGTGCAAAGACTGTTACGTCCGAGTTGCATGTAACAACGCTGAATGATTCTGTCTCTGTCAATTCTACCCCACACTCTCGCGCAAGTCGATCCAACTTTGTTTGTCAATTTAGCTTTTAGGAAGACAACACGAATATCCAACACATTCACGGTGATCATTGTTCGGACATAGCCTTCAAAGAGTTCAAAACATCATGCAACAGCTGTTAGTGTTAGCCTTACGTATTGTTACCTTCAATTTATTAGAACCAAGGATATTTGGATATACAGAGAGCTAAAAAATAGAACCAGATGTTATCTTTTATAAAGAAAGTATCTATACAAATACTTCTTCGTAGAAAACCAGTGATGGTCGAACCATAGGTGGTCCTCCAAATGTATGTTCGTATGTGAGTTCGATCCCTTCATGGGGTTGTCCCAGGTTTTAAATTTGTAGTATATACTACAATGCTGGAAAGATCACACGGGTAGTCTTAAATAACCAAATTAAGTATAAAGTTGAAAAGCATTGGAAACTCGAAATTCATAAAGGTTTTACCAAAAATAGATAGAGTAATTCATTCCTTAAGCCTTGGTCACACCTAAACGGGTAGGTCGAACGGATGCCTAACGGATAACTTTTTTTCAATCCGTTCATGTCCGTTAGACGTCCGTTCTTATCCGTTAGACGTCCGTCCATATCCGTTGCATGTCCGTTAAGCGTACGTTTTATCCGTCGACGTCCGTTCTGTCCGGTGGAAAATTTTGAACATGTTCAAAACTTTGAACGGACGTCCAACGGATAAAATGTTCGTTGAACGTCCGTTAGGCTTCCGTTTTGTACGGTACTCGTCCGTTTCGTTTCCGTTTTGTATCCGCTACGTGTCCGTTATACATCCGTTGAAGGTCTGGAGGATAACTAAAGCATCTGTCACACCTTACCGGATAGCACTAACGGACGCCTAACGGATGAAAATAAAGGTTGTCCGTTGACAAAATTGTTATCCGTTGGGAGTCCGTTGATGTACTGACCGAATAAAACGGACGTGTAACGGATGGCTAACGGACACACACCGGATATGCAACGTACGAGAAACGGAAACGTACCGGACAGAACGGATGTCGAACGTACATCCAACGGACGAGTACCGCATAAAACGGACACCTAACAGAAGCGTACCGGATAAAAGGAATGAACATTATATACGGAAAAATTAAAGGCGACAATAATAGTACATGTACATCGCATAAAAATGTTTAGGTGTAACTGGTTTCGGTTTATTCTTCAAAATACCGCAAAAGGTCAGTGTCTGACCTGAATAAGAGCTGCTTGATTGTGAAGAATCGCCCTTACTCTAAGATCGATTATGAATAATATGAATTCATGAACCTTAAGAAATCTGACATACCAATAATTGGCATTTCTGACGCGAAATTTTCAATTGGCATTTATCCGTTTCAGATCCGTTCATCATCCGTTTTATCCGTTATACGTCCGGTAGAAGTCCGTTTCTCATTCGTTCAACATCCGTTTTATCCGTTACACGTCCGGTAGAAGTTCGTTGGTGAATTTATCTTCCAGACCTCCAACGGATGTATAACGGACACGTAACGGATTCAAAACGGAAACGAAACGGACGAATACCGTACAAAACGGACGCCTAACGGACGTTCAACGGACATTTTATCCGTTGGACGTCCGTTCAAAGTTTTGAACATGCTCAAAATTTTCCACCGGACAGAACGGACGTCGACGGATAAAACGTACGCTTAACGAACATGGACGGACGTCTAACGGATAAGAACGGACGTCTAACGGACATGAACGGATTGAAAAAAAGTTATCCGTTAGGCGTCCGTTCGAGCTATCCGGTAAGGTGTGACCGAGGCTTTACCAACGGACTTATACTGGTCGTTTAACGGATAAAACGGATATTGAACGAATGAGAAACGGACTTCTATCGGACGTATAACGGATAAAACGGATGATGAACGGATCTGAAACGGATAAATACCAATTGAAAAATTCGTGTCAGAAATGCCAATTATTGGTTTGTCAGATTTCTTAAGGTTCATGAATTCTTTTTATTCATAATCGATCTTAGAGTACGGGGACGCCTTCACAATCAAGCAGCTCTTATTCAGGCCAGACACTGCACTTTGGTGGCATTTTGAAGAGCAAACCAAAACCAGTTACACAGAATCATTTGGAATATTAATGAGATTTACATGTATTATTATTGTCGCCTTTAATTTTTTCCGTATATCTTGTTCATCCGTTTTAATCGGTACGCTTCCGTTAGGTGTCCGTTTTATGCGGTACTCGTCCGTTGGATGTACGTTCGACAGCCGTTCTGTCCGGAACGTTTCCATTTCTCGTACGTTGCATATCCGATGTTAGTCCGTTATGCATTCGTTAAACGTCCGTTTTATTCGGTCAGTACATCAACGGACTCCCAACGGATAACAATTTTGTCAACGGACAACTTTTATGTTCATCCGTTAGGCGTCCGTTCATGCGTAAGGTGTGACCGAGGCTTGAATGGTATTGATTCCTTAGTAATTCGAAAACTTCGTAAGTTAATCGAAAGCTGAACAACCATTCTGTAGCGATACAAGGACATCAATGCAATCATCGGAAGTTCGGAAATAATATAATGTTACTAATACCATAGTAACCAGTATGAACGTCATTGTTTTAAACTCCTCGTCGTCGTTTTTTCTTGTAATTGTCAATACTGTTTTACTTGTAGGAGTTATTTCTGGTCATTTTGTCCGATTCGTTAACCAATTCGGTCTTTTTTACAAAATGACGCTATTGATGTATTGATCGGCGTCAATTCTTCGTGTTAAGAGATCTGTTGGATTGCATTCTTTTGGACAATATCTCCATTCATATTGATTTGTAGATTCCGTAATTTCTCGCACTCAAATCGCATTTAAATCGTTTCAACGGTTTCGACGATTTGAACCAGTGTAATAATATGCTATCCGACCAGAAAACTACTTTTTTACATTCAAAAGTTGATTTTACATGTGACGATTGTCTAGTTCCGATAGCTGCGACCATAAGTTCTAGTTGCTGTAGTGTTAGGTTTTTTCGTTTCCGTTGTTCAGATATGCAGTCGCTTCATACGCTTTTAGACTCGCATCGCAAAATTCGTGTAGTTCAAGTCGTTCCGAAGTAGAATTACTGGAAAATTATATCTCGGAAATACGATTTGTGTCCCTTTCTGTAAGTCGCTTGCAACATTAATCCAAGTAGCCTTCAAGTTTTCCGGAACTTGTTCATCCCAATCAAGTTTACTTTTCCATAGATCCTGCATGAGCGTCTTTGCTCGTATTATTAACGGACTCAATATTCCTAGTGATTCACATATTTTCGAATAATGTTTCAAAATCTCCCTTACAATGTCTCGTAATAGAATCTCACATTTCTGGTACATCAGATCATCGGATTTGCTGTTCCATAACAAATTTGAATTCTCTTTTGCTTTATCTAATCTTCTGAATAATCTGGTAACAGCACTCCTGTTCCCCGATATGAATGATTTCAATTTTTCGAGATCCATCGGTCACGGCACCATACATATAGATGATAGTTAAGTCAATGTGTACTACAACAACAGCCATTACATTAAATCTACAAGTACTTATTTCCACCAAAGGCGACGTCACTGACAAAACGACGTCGATCATGAGAAAGTACAATAGTTTAGACGGTATGTTCCCGCGATAGTTTCAACATCAACATTGGTGATGATATCATCATGTAGGCCGATCTGTAGAGTTCAAGAAATCTACAGACTACCACAGCAACCGATTAAGAGAGAATCGAACTTTAAATTACCTTCACTTATATTCAACTACATTATAGGGTATGTGTTTAAAAGCTTCGAAACATATTTAGCATTTGACATGAAACAGAGACAGTCAGTTGCATCGATTTTTTTTTTCAAATGCTATCAAACACTAAGGGATGTTTTCTAAAACATTTTCAAACGTTTAAGGGAGTTTTTACAAACGATTTACATAAAATGATGTTTGTAATACTAGTAATTGTCGATCCCAAACAGCATGAAACTCTTTAATTGCAAGAAGTCCCGGATAAAAGCACACCATCAAGTCTAGTAACTTACAATAAAGACTTAGCAAACAAGGTTGAGTAAAGAACTCAACAAGTCTTCCAACCATTCGTAGCTTGTCCAGAGAAAACAACTGCTTCTCAGACCACCAATACGAATGACGACCTCTTTGCGATCTTACCGCTACATGCATTGGCTTCTCCAACATCTGATTTGAAGATGCATAACCTATCAAATCAGCTGAACATGCTATCCTCAGACATCGTGAACAGGAGTATCTACATTTAAATATTTCTAATGATGTAGACTTAACCTTCGGACAACGATCTGAAAACAATGATAAATACATCGGATATGCACCCTTTAACTTTGAACACAACATAGAAAACTAATGACTAATAACCAACACGAACACCACCACAAAATCTGGTTGATCTCAGGTGATTCGGAAGGGGAAGCAGATATGCTCCACATGCGGCACCCGTCGTGTTGATAGTGTTATTACAAACCCCGTTAATAGTCTAATTCGGAAGGTCACATTCGTTGTTTATGGGGAATGGGTTGAAGTTACGACGTAAGTAACATATCCGATTTCATCTGTGAAACGGTTATTCCATAACTGTCAACCAACTCGGGACGTCCGTTAACATTACGATAGGATAATTTCAACTTTATATTTTCGAACTCTTGATTTAATAGCTTCGTTGTGATCACCAACACTTTTTCAAGGAAATCATGATAGGAAATACAAGCCTGGGCAATAGTATCGATTTGGAGATATGTACTCAGTATGTAGGCGCTGTTGGAATGTTGCTACATAGAAATGGAAAGTTCAAAATTGGGAAGCTGAAATCATCTCTTTTGTCGTAAATTTTTTCAACCGACCCTCATTGTCAATTTCTAGATGAAAGTTAAGATATGAGGCAGACTTAACTGTATCTGTTAATCCTTTATATCTAGTTTTGAGCAATTAAGTTTCAGATTTTCGAACATAGCACCACTAAAATACTTACGCAAAAGATGCGCCTGTTTCTCCTCTACAAGACCTATATAGTCATACCCCGTGACACCCCTCATTATTTTTCTCTAGGAGCCGTGGAATAGGTCGACCCCCCTATTTTGGACCATTTTTTTTTCAAATTTTGGGCTCTAGTTTCAGATTTTTGAACATAGCGCCCTTCGATACCTTGCGCAAAAGAAGCGCCTGTTTCTCCTCTACAAGACCTATATAGTCATACCCCGTGACACCCCTCATTATTTTTCTCTAGGAGCCGTGGAATAGGTCGACCCTCCTATTTTGGACCATTTTTTTTCAAATTTTGGGCTCTAGTTTCAGATTTTTGAACATAGCGCCCTTCGATACCTTGCGCAAAAGAAGCGCCTGTTTCTCCTCTACAAGACCTATATAGTCATACCCCGTGACACCCTTCATTATTTTTCTCTAGGAGCCGTGGAATAGGTCGACCCCCCTATTTTGGACCATTTTTTTACAAATTTTGGGCTCTAGTTTCAGATTTTTGAACACAGCGGCCTTCGATACCTTGCGCAAAAGAAGCGCCTGTTTCTCCTCTACAAGACCTATATAGTCATACCCCGTGACACCCCTCATTATTTTTCTCTAGGAGCCGTGGAATAGGTCGACCCCCCTATTTTGGACCATTTTTTTTTCAGATTTTGGGCTCTAGTTTCAGATTTTTGAACATAGCGCCCTTCGATACCTTGCGCAAAAGAAGCGCCTGTTTCTCCTCTACAAGACCTATATAGTCATACTCCGTGACACCCCTCATTATTTTTCTCTAGGAGCCGTGGAATAGGTCGACCCCCCTATTTTGGACCATTTTTTTACAAATTTTGGGCTCTAGTTTCAGATTTTTGAACACAGCGCCCTTCGATACCTTGCGCAAAAGAAGCGCCTGTTTCTCCTCTACAAGACCTATATAGTCATAACCCGTGACACCCCTCATTATTTTTCTCTAGGAGCCGTGGAATAGGTCGACCCCCCTATTTTGGACCATTTTTTTTCAGATTTTGGGCTCTAGTTTCAGATTTTTGAACATAGCGGCCTTCGATACCTTGCGCAAAAGAAGCGCCTGTTTCTCCTCTACAAGACCTATATAGTCATACCCCGTGACACCCCTCATTATTTTTCTCTAGGAGCCGTGGAATAGGTCGACCCCCCTATTTTGGACCATTTTTTTTCAAATTTTGGGCTCTAGTTTCAGATTTTTGAACATAGCGCCCTTCGATACCTTGCGCAAAAGAAGCGCCTGTTTCTCCTCTACAAGACCTATATAGTCATACCCCGTGACACCCCTCATTATTTTTCTCTAGGAGCCGTGGAATAGGTCGACCCCCCTATTTTGGACCATTTTTTTACAAATTTTGGGCTCTAGTTTCAGATTTTTGAACACAGCGCCCTTCGATACCTTGCGCAAAAGAAGCGCCTGTTTCTCCTCTACAAGACCTGTATAGTCATACCCCGTGACACCCCTCATTATTTTTCTCTAGGAGCCGTGGAATAGGTCGACCCCCCTATTTTGGACCATTTTTTTTCAGATTTTGGGCTCTAGTTTCAGATTTTTTAACATAGCGGCCTTCGATACCTTGCGCAAAAGAAGCGCCTGTTTCTCCTCTACAAGACCTATATAGTCATACCCCGTGACACCCCTCATTATTTTTCTCTAGGAGCCGTGGAATAGGTCGACCCCCCTATTTTGGACCATTTTTTTTCAAATTTTGGGCTCTAGTTTCAGATTTTTGAACATAGCGCCCTTCGATACCTTGCGCAAAAGAAGCGCCTGTTTCTCCTCTACAAGACCTATATAGTCATACCCCGTGACACCCCTCATTATTTTTCTCTAGGAGCCGTGGAATAGGTCGACCCCCCTATTTTGGACCATTTTTTTACAAATTTTGGGCTCTAGTTTCAGATTTTTGAACACAGCGCCCTTCGATACCTTGCGCAAAAGAAGCGCCTGTTTCTCCTCTACAAGACCTATATAGTCATACCCCGTGACACCCCTCATTATTTTTCTCTAGGAGCCGTGGAATAGGTCGACCCCCCTATTTTGGACCATTTTTTTTCAGATTTTGGGCTCTAGTTTCAGATTTTTGAACATAGCGGCCTTCGATACCTTGCGCAAAAGAAGCGCCTGTTTCTCCTCTACAAGACCTATATAGTCATACCCCGTGACACCCCTCATTATTTTTCTCTAGGAGCCGTGGAATAGGTCGACCCCCCTATTTTGGACCATTTTTTTTCAGATTTTGGGCTCTAGTTTCAGATTTTTGAACATAGCGGCCTTCGATACCTTGCGCAAAAGAAGCGCCTGTTTCTCCTCTACAAGACCTATATAGTCATACCCCGTGACACCCCTCATTATTTTTCTCTAGGAGCCGTGGAATAGGTCGACCCCCCTATTTTGGACCATTTTTTTACAAATTTTGGGCTCTAGTTTCAGATTTTTGAACACAGCGCCCTTCGATACCTTGCGCAAAAGAAGCGCCTGTTTCTCCTCTACAAGACCTATATAGTCATACCCCGTGACACCCCTCATTATTTTTCTCTAGGAGCCGTGGAATAGGTCGACCCCCCTATTTTGGACCATTTTTTTTCAGATTTTGGGCTCTAGTTTCAGATTTTTGAACATAGCGGCCTTCGATACCTTGCGCAAAAGAAGCGCCTGTTTCTCCTCTACAAGACCTATATAGTCATACCCCGTGACACCCCTCATTATTTTTCTCTAGGAGCCGTGGAATAGGTCGACCCCGCTATTTTGGACCATTTTTTTACAAATTTTGGGCTCTAGTTTCAGATTTTTGAACACAGCGCCCTTCGATACCTTGCGCAAAAGAAGCGCCTGTTTCTCCTCTACAAGACCTATATAGTCATACCCCGTGACACCCCTCATTATTTTTCTCTAGGAGCCGTGGAATAGGTCGACCCCCCTATTTTGGACCATTTTTTTTCAGATTTTGGGCTCTAGTTTCAGATTTTTGAACATAGCGGCCTTCGATACCTTGCGCAAAAGAAGCGCCTGTTTCTCCTCTACAAGACCTATATAGTCATACCCCGTGACACCCCTCATTATTTTTCTCTAGGAGCCGTGGAATAGGTCGACCCCCCTATTTTGGACCATTTTTTTTCAAATTTTGGGCTCTAGTTTCAGATTTTTGAACACAGCGCCCTTCGATGCCTTGCGCAAAAGAAGCGCCTGTTTCTCCTCTACAAGACCTATATAGTCATACCCCGTGACACCCCTCATTATTTTTCTCTAGGAGCCGTGGAATAGGTCGACCCCCCTATTTTGGACCATTTTTTTTCAAATTTTGGGCTCTAGTTTCAGATTTTTGAACATAGCGCCCTTCGATACCTTGCGCAATAGAAGCGCCTGTTTCTCCTCTACAAGACCTATATAGTCATACCCCGTGACACCCCTCATTATTTTTCTCTAGGAGCCGTGGAATAGGTCGACCCCCCTATTTTGGACCATTTTTTTACAAATTTTGGGCTCTAGTTTCAGATTTTTGAACACAGCGCCCTTCGATACCTTGCGCAAAAGAAGCGCCTGTTTCTCCTCTACAAGACCTATATAGTCATACCCCGTGACACCCCTCATTATTTTTCTCTAGGAGCCGTGGAATAGGTCGACCCCCCTATTTTGGACCATTTTTTTTCAGATTTTGGGCTCTAGTTTCAGATTTTTGAACATAGCGGCCTTCGATACCTTGCGCAAAAGAAGCGCCTGTTTCTCCTCTACAAGACCTATATAGTCATACCCCGTGACACCCCTCATTATTTTTCTCTAGGAGCCGTGGAATAGGTCGACCCCCCTATTTTGGACCATTTTTTTTCAAATTTTGGGCTCTAGTTTCAGATTTTTGAACATAGCGCCCTTCGATACCTTGCGCAAAAGAAGCGCCTGTTTCTCCTCTACAAAACCTATATAGTCATACCCCGTGACACCCCTCATTATTTTTCTCTAGGAGCCGTGGAATAGGTCGACCCCCCTATTTTGGACCATTTTTTTACAAATTTTGGGCTCTAGTTTCAGATTTTTGAACACAGCGCCCTTCGATACCTTGCGCAAAAGAAGCGCCTGTTTCTCCTCTACAAGACCTATATAGTCATACCCCGTGACACCCCTCATTATTTTTCTCTAGGAGCCGTGGAATAGGTCGACCCCCCTATTTTGGACCATTTTTTTTTCAGATTTTGGGCTCTAGTTTCAGATTTTTGAACATAGCGGCCTTCGATACCTTGCGCAAAAGAAGCGCCTGTTTCTCCTCTACAAGACCTATATAGTCATACCCCGTGACACCCCTCATTATTTTTCTCTAGGAGCCGTGGAATAGGTCGACCCCCCTATTTTGGACCATTTTTTTTCAAATTTTGGGCTCTAGTTTCAGATTTTTGAACATAGCGCCCTTCGATACCTTGCGCAAAAGAAGCGCCTGTTTCTCCTCTACAAGACCTATATAGTCATACCCCGTGACACCCCTCATTATTTTTCTCTAGGAGCCGTGGAATAGGTCGACCCCCCCTATTTTGGACCATTTTTTTACAAATTTTGGGCTCTAGTTTCAGATTTTTGAACACAGCGCCCTTCGATACCTTGCGCAAAAGAAGCGCCTGTTTCTCCTCTACAAGACCTATATAGTCATACCCCGTGACACCCCTCATTATTTTTCTCTAGGAGCCGTGGAATAGGTCGACCCCCCTATTTTGGACCATTTTTTTTCAGATTTTGGGCTCTAGTTTCAGATTTTTGAACATAGCGGCCTTCGATACCTTGCGCAAAAGAAGCGCCTGTTTCTCCTCTACAAGACCTATATAGTCATACCCCGTGACACCCCTCATTATTTTTCTCTAGGAGCCGTGGAATAGGTCGACCCCCCTATTTTGGACCATTTTTTTCAAATTTTGGGCTCTAGTTTCAGATTTTTGAACATAGCGCCCTTCGATACCTTGCGCAAAAGAAGCGCCTGTTTCTCCTCTACAAGACCTATATAGTCATACCCCGTGACACCCCTCATTATTTTTCTCTAGGAGCCGTGGAATAGGTCGACCGCCCTATTTTGGACCATTTTTTTTCAGATTTTGGGCTCTAGTTTCAGATTTTTGAACATAGCGGCCTTCGATACCTTGCGCAAAAGAAGCGCCTGTTTCTCCTCTACAAGACCTATATAGTCATACCCCGTGACACCCCTCATTATTTTTCTCTAGGAGCCGTGGAATAGGTCGACCCCCCTATTTTGGACCATTTTTTTTCAAATTTTGGGCTCTAGTTTCAGATTTTTGAACATAGCGCCCTTCGATACCTTGCGCAAAAGAAGCGCCTGTTTCTCCTCTACAAGACCTATATAGTCATACCCCGTGACACCCCTCATTATTTTTCTCTAGGAGCCGTGGAATAGGTCGACCCCCCTATTTTGGACCATTTTTTTACAAATTTTGGGCTCTAGTTTCAGATTTTTGAACACAGCGCCCTTCGATACCTTGCGCAAAAGAAGCGCCCGTTTCTCCTCTACAAGACCTATATAGTCATACCCCGTGACACCCCTCATTATTTTTCTCTAGGAGCCGTGGAATAGGTCGACCCCTCTATTTTGGACCATTTTTTTTCAGATTTTGGGCTCTAGTTTCAGATTTTTGAACATAGCGGCCTTCGATACCTTGCGCAAAAGAAGCGCCTGTTTCTCCTCTACAAGACCTATATAGTCATACCCCGTGACACCCCTCATTATTTTTCTCTAGGAGCCGTGGAATAGGTCGACCCCCCTATTTTGGACCATTTTTTTTCAAATTTTGGGCTCTAGTTTCAGATTTTTGAACATAGCGCCCTTCGATACCTTGCGCAAAAGAAGCGCCTGTTTCTCCTCTACAAGACCTATATAGTCATACCCCGTGACACCCCTCATTATTTTTCTCTAGGAGCCGTGGAATAGGTCGACCCCCCTATTTTGGACCATTTCTTTACAAATTTTGGGCTCTAGTTTCAGATTTTTGAACACAGCGCCCTTCGATACCTTGCGCAAAAGAAGCGCCTGTTTCTCCTCTACAAGACCTATATAGTCATACCCCGTGACACCCCTCATTATTTTTCTCTAGGAGCCGTGGAATAGGTCGACCCCCCTATTTTGGACCATTTTTTTTCAGATTTTGGGCTCTAGTTTCAGATTTTTGAACATAGCGGCCTTCGATACCTTGCGCAAAAGAAGCGCCTGTTTCTCCTCTACAAGACCTATATAGTCATACCCCGTGACACCCCTCATTATTTTTCTCTAGGAGCCGTGGAATAGGTCGACCCCCCTATTTTGGACCATTTTTTTTCAAATTTTGGGCTCTAGTTTCAGATTTTTGAACATAGCGCCCTTCGATACCTTGCGCAAAAGAAGCGCCTGTTTCTCCTCTACAAGACCTATATAGTCATACCCCGTGACACCCCTCATTATTTTTCTCTAGGAGCCGTGGAATAGGTCGACCCCCCTATTTTGGACCATTTTTTTACAAATTTTGGGCTCTAGTTTCAGATTTTTGAACACAGCGCCCTTCGATACCTTGCGCAAAAGAAGCGCCTGTTTCTCCTCTACAAGACCTATATAGTCATACCCCGTGACACCCTCATTATTTTTCTCTAGGAGCCGTGGAATAGGTCGACCCCCCTATTTTGGACCATTTTTTTCAGATTTTGGGCTCTAGTTTCAGATTTTTGAACATAGCGGCCTTCGATACCTTGCGCAAAAGAAGCGCCTGTTTCTCCTCTACAAGACCTATATAGTCATACCCCGTGACACCCCTCATTATTTTTCTCTAGGAGCCGTGGAATAGGTCGACCCCCCTATTTTGGACCATTTTTTTTCAAATTTTGGGCTCTAGTTTCAGATTTTTGAACATAGCGCCCTTCGATACCTTGCGCAAAAGAAGCGCCTGTTTCTCCGCTACAAGACCTATATAGTCATACCCCGTGACACCCCTCATTATTTTTCTCTAGGAGCCGTGGAATAGGTCGACCCCCCTATTTTGGACCATTTTTTTACAAATTTTGGGCTCTAGTTTCAGATTTTTGAACACAGCGCCCTTCGATACCTTGCGCAAAAGAAGCGCCTGTTTCTCCTCTACAAGACCTATATAGTCATACCCCGTGACACCCCTCATTATTTTTCTCTAGGAGCCGTGGAATAGGTCGACCCCCCTATTTTGGACCATTTTTTTCAGATTTTGGGCTCTAGTTTCAGATTTTTGAACATAGCGGCCTTCGATACCTTGCGCAAAAGAAGCGCCTGTTTCTCCTCTACAAGACCTATATAGTCATACCCCGTGACACCCCTCATTATTTTTCTCTAGGAGCCGTGGAATAGGTCGACCCCCCTATTTTGGACCATTTTTTTTCAAATTTTGGGCTCTAGTTTCAGATTTTTGAACATAGCGCCCTTCGATACCTTGCGCAAAAGAAGCGCCTGTTTCTCCTCTACAAGACCTATATAGTCATACCCCGTGACACCCCTCATTATTTTTCTCTAGGAGCCGTGGAATAGGTCGACCCCCCTATTTTGGACCATTTTTTTACAAATTTTGGGCTCTAGTTTCAGATTTTTGAACACAGCGCCCTTCGATACCTTGCGCAAAAGAAGCGCCTGTTTCTCCTCTACAAGACCTATATAGTCATACCCCGTGACACCCCTCATTATTTTTCTCTAGGAGCCGTGGAATAGGTCGAACCCCCTATTTTGGACCATTTTTTTTCAGATTTTGGGCTCTAGTTTCAGATTTTTGAACATAGTGGCCTTCGATACCTTGCGCAAAAGAAGCGCCTGTTTCTCCTCTACAAGACCTATATAGTCATACCCCGTGACACCCCTCATTATTTTTCTCTAGGAGCCGTGGAATAGGTCGACCCCCCTATTTTGGACCATTTTTTTTTCAAATTTTGGGCTCTAGTTTCAGATTTTTGAACATAGCGCCCTTCGATACCTTGCGCAAAAGAAGCGCCTGTTTCTCCTCTACAAGACCTATATAGTCATACCCCGTGACACCCCTCATTATTTTTCTCTAGGAGCCGTGGGAATAGGTCGACCCCCCTATTTTGGACCATTTTTTTTACAAATTTTGGGCTCTAGTTTCAGATTTTTGAACACAGCGCCCTTCGATACCTTGCGCAAAAGAAGCGCCTGTTTCTCCTCTACAAGACCTATATAGTCATACCCCGTGACACCCCTCATTATTTTTCTCTAGGAGCCGTGAATAGGTCGACCCCCCTATTTTGGACCATTTTTTCAGATTTTGGGCTCTAGTTTCAGATTTTTGAACATAGCGGCCTTCGATACCTTGCGCAAAAGAAGCGCCTGTTTCTCCTCTACAAGACCTATATAGTCATACCCCGTGACACCCCTCATTATTTTTCTCTAGGAGCCGTGGAATAGGTCGACCCCCCTATTTTGGACCATTTTTTTACAAATTTTGGGCTCTAGTTTCAGATTTTTGAACACAGCGCCCTTCGAAACCTTGCGCAAAAGAAGCGCCTGTTTCTCCTCTACAAGACCTATATAGTCATACCCCCGTGACACCCCTCATTATTTTTCTCTAGGAGCCGTGGAATAGGTCGACCCCCCTATTTTGGACCATTTTTTTCAGATTTTGGGCTCTAGTTTCAGATTTTTGAACATAGCGGCCTTCGATACCTTGCGCAAAAGAAGCGCCTGTTTCTCCTCTACAAGACCTATATAGTCATACCCCGTGACACCCCTCATTATTTTTCTCTAGGAGCCGTGGAATAGGTCGACCCCCCTATTTTGGACCATTTTTTTTTCAAATTTTGGGCTCTAGTTTCAGATTTTTGAACATAGCGCCCTTCGATACCTTGCGCAAAAGAAGCGCCTGTTTCTCCTCTACAAGACCTATATAGTCATACCCCGTGACACCCCTCATTATTTTTCTCTAGGAGCCGTGGAATAGGTCGACCCCCCTATTTAGGACCATTTTTTTACAAATTTTGGGCTCTAGTTTCAGATTTTTGAACACAGCGCCCTTCGATACCTTGCGCAAAAGAAGTGCCTGTTTCTCCTCTACAAGACCTATATAGTCATACCCCGTGACACCCCTCATTATTTTTCTCTAGGAGCCGTGGAATAGGTCGACCCCCCTATTTTGGACCATTTTTTTCAGATTTTGGGCTCTAGTATCAGATTTTTGAACATAGCGGCCTTCGATACCTTGCGCAAAAGAAGCGCCTGTTTCTCCTCTACAAGACCTATATAGTCATACCCCGTGACACCCCTCATTATTTTTCTCTAGGAGCCGTGGAATAGGTCGACCCCCCTATTTTGGACCATTTTTTTTTTTCAAATTTTGGGCTCTAGTTTCAGATTTTTGAACATAGCGCCCTTCGATACCTTGCGCAAAAGAAGCGCCTGTTTCTCCTCTACAAGACCTATATAGTCATACCCCGTGACACCCCTCATTATTTTTTCTCTAGGAGCCGTGGAATAGGTCGACCCCCCTATTTTGGACCATTTTTTTACAAATTTTGGGCTCTAGTTTCAGATTTTTGAACACAGCGCCCTTCGATACCTTGCGCAAAAGAAGCGCCTGTTTCTCCTCTACAAGACCTATATAGTCATACCCCGTGACACCCCTCATTATTTTTCTCTAGGAGCCGTGGAATAGGTCGACCCCCCTATTTTGGACCATTTTTTTCAGATTTTGGGCTCTAGTTTCAGATTTTTGAACATAGCGGCCTTCGATACCTTGCGCAAAAGAAGCGCCTGTTTCTCCTCTACAAGACCTATATAGTCATACCCCGTGACACCCCTCATTATTTTTCTCTAGGAGCCGTGGAATAGGTCGACCCCCCTATTTTGGACCATTTTTTTTCAAATTTTGGGCTCTAGTTTCAGATTTTTGAACATAGCGCCCTTCGATACCTTGCGCAAAAGAAGCGCCTGTTTCTCCTCTACAAGACCTATATAGTCATACCCCGTGACACCCCTCATTATTTTTCTCTAGGAGCCGTGGAATAGGTCGACCCCCCTATTTTGGACCATTTTTTTACAAATTTTGGGCTCTAGTTTCAGATTTTTGAACACAGCGCCCTTCGATACCTTGCACAAAAGAAGCGCCTGTTTCTCCTCTACAAGACCTATATAGTCATACCCCGTGACACCCCTCATTATTTTTCTCTAGGAGCCGTGGAATAGGTCGACCCCCCTATTTTGGACCATTTTTTTCAGATTTTGGGCTCTAGTTTCAGATTTTTGAACATAGCGGCCTTCGATACCTTGCGCAAAAGAAGCGCCTGTTTCTCCTCTACAAGACCTATATAGTCATACCCCGTGACACCCCTCATCATTTTTCTCTAGGAGCCGTGGAATAGGTCGACCCCCCTATTTTGGACCATTTTTTTTTCAAATTTTGGGCTCTAGTTTCAGATTTTTGAACATAGCGCCCTTCGATACCTTGCGCAAAAGAAGCGCCTGTTTCTCCTCTACAAGACCTATATAGTCATACCCCGTGACACCCCTCATTATTTTTCTCTAGGAGCCGTGGAATAGGTCGACCCCCCTATTTTGGACCATTTTTTTACAAATTTTGGGCTCTAGTTTCAGATTTTTGAACACAGCGCCCTTCGATACCTTGCGCAAAAGAAGCGCCTGTTTCTCCTCTACAAGACCTATATAGTCATACCCCGTGACACCCCTCATTATTTTTCTCTAGGAGCCGTGGAATAGGTCGACCCCCCTATTTTGGACCATTTTTTTTCAGATTTTGGGCTCTAGTTTCAGATTTTTGAACATTCCGGCCTTCGATACCTTGCGCAAAAGAAGCGCCTGTTTCTCCTCTACAAGACCTATATAGTCATACCCCGTGACACCCCTCATTATTTTTCTCTAGGAGCCGTGGAATAGGTCGACCCCCCTATTTTGGACCATTTTTTTTTCAAATTTTGGGCTCTAGTTTCAGATTTTTGAACATAGCGCCCTTCGATACCTTGCGCAAAAGAAGCGCCTGTTTCTCCTCTACAAGACCTATATAGTCATACCCCGTGACACCCCTCATTATTTTTCTCTAGGAGCCGTGGAATAGGTCGACCCCCCTATTTTGGACCATTTTTTTACAAATTTTGGGCTCTAGTTTCAGATTTTTGAACACAGCGCCCTTCGATACCTTGCGCAAAAGAAGCGCCTGTTTCTCCTCTACAAGACCTATATAGTCATACCCCGTGACACCCCTCATTATTTTTCTCTAGGAGCCGTGGAATAGGTCGACCCCCCTATTTTGGACCATTTTTTTTTTCAAATTTTGGGCTCTAGTTTCAGATTTTTGAACATAGCGCCCTCGATACCTTGCGCAAAAGAAGCGCCTGTTTCTCCTCTACAAGACTTATATAGTCATACCCCGTGACACCCCTCATTATTTTTCTCTA
>NC_092351.1:51326366-51484947 GCF_963676685.1 Mytilus edulis | reverse complement strand
CTATTGCCGGCTGGCCAAACTAAGAGATTCTCCACATCGACCATTATACCAGAGGTAGAGGTTGGTATTGCCTCTAAAATGGTCTAGAGCACTTATGCCCTAGACCCGTACGAGTTAGTCAGAAAAGGATAAGGGGGGGTACCCTGGTACCCTGGTATCACAAATTCGAAAATGAACTATTGCCGACTGGCCAAACGAAGAGATTCTCCACGTGGGCAATGATACCAGAGGAAGAGGTACTTATTGCCGATAAAATGGCCCATAGCACTTATACCCTAGACCCGTACGAGTTTGTCAGTAGAGGGTTCAAAGGGGGGATATGGAATCAAAGATACAACGAATTCTAACTGAACTGTTGCCGGCTGGCCAAACTAAGAGATTCTCCACATCGAACATTATACCAGAGGTAGAGGTTGGTGTTGCCTCTAAAATGGCCCATAGCACTTATGCCCTAGACCCGTACGAGTTAGTCAGAAAAGGATAAGGGGGGGTACCCTGGTTTATCACAAATTCGAAAATGAACTATTGACGGCTGGCCAAACGAAGAGATTCTCCACGTGGGCAATGATACCAGAGGAAGAGGTACTTATTGTCTTTAAAATGGCCCATAGCACTTATACCGTAGACCCGTACGAGTTTGTCAGTAGAGGGTTCAAAGGGGGGATATGGAATCAAAGATACAACGAATTCGAACTGAACTATTGCCGGCTGGCCAAACTAAGAGATTCTCCACATCGACCATTATACCAGAGGTAGAGGTTGGTATTGCCTCTAAAATGGCCCATAGCACTTATGCCCTAGACCCGTACGAGTTAGTCAGAAAATGATAAGGGGGGGATACCCTGGTATATCACAAATTCGAAAATGAACTATCGCCGGCTGGCCAAACGAAGAGATTCTCCACGTGGGCAATAATACCAGAGAGAAGAGGTACTGATTGCCTTTAAAATGGCCCATAGCACTTATACCCTAGACCCGTACGAGTTTGTCAGTAGAGGGTTCAAAGGGGGGATATGGAATCCAAGATACAACGAATTCGAACTGAACTATTGCCGGCTGGCCAAACTAAGAGATTCTCCACATCGACCATTATACCAGAGGTAGAGGTTGGTATTGCCTCTAAAACGGCCCATAGCACTTATGCCCTAGACCCGTACGAGTTAGTCAGAAAAGGATAAGGGGGGGGGGGGGGGGGGGTACCCTGGTTTATCACAAATTCGAAAATGAACTATTGCCGGCTGGCCAAACGAAGAGATTCTCCACGTGGGCAATAATACCAGAGGAAGAGGTACTGATTGCCTTTAAAATGGCCCATAGCACTTATACCCTAGACCCGTACGAGTTTGTCAGTAGAGGGTTCAAAGGGGGGATATGGAATCAAAGATACAACGAATTCGAACTGAACTATTGCCGGCTGGCCAAACTAAGAGATTCTCCACATCGACCATTATACCAAAGGTAGAGGTTGGAATTGCCTCTTAAATGGCCCATAGCACTTATGCCCCTAGACCCGTACGAGTTAGTCAGAAAAGGATAAAGGGCGGTGGGGGGGGGGGGGTACCCTGGTATATCACAAATTCGAAAATGAACTATTGCCGGCTGGCCAAACGAAGATATTCTCCACGTGGGCAATGATACCAGAGGAAGAGGTACTTATTGCCTTTAAAATGGCCCATAGCACTTATACCCTAGACCCGTACGAGTTTGTCAGTAGAGGGTTCAAAGGGTCGATATGGAATCAAAGATACAACGAATTCGAACTGAACTATTGCCGGCTGGCCAAACTAAGAGATTCTCCACATCGACCATTATACCAGAGGTAGAGGTTGGTATTGCCTCTAAAATGGCCCATAGCACTTATGCCCTAGACCCGTACGAGTTAGTCAGAAAAGGATAAGGGGGGGTACCCTGGTATATCACAAATTCGAAAATGAACTATTGCCGGCTGGCCAAACGAAGAGATTCTCCACGTGAGCAATAATACTAGAGGAAGAGGTACTGATTGCCTTTAAAATGGCCCAGAGCACTTATACCCTAGACCCGTACGAGTTTGTCAGTAGAGGGTTCAAAGGGGGGGTATGGAATCCAAGATACAACGAATTCGAACTGAACTATTGCCGGCTGGCCAAACTAAGAGATTCTACACATCGACCATTATACCAGAGGTAGAGGTTGGTATTGCCTCTAAAACGGCCCATAGCACTCATGCCCTAGACCCGTACGAATTAGTCAGAAAAGGATAAGGGGGGGTACCCTGGTTTATCACAAATTCGAAAATGAACTATTGACGGCTGGCCAAACGAAGAGATTCTCCACGTGGGCAATGATACCAGAGGAAGAGGTACTTATTGTCTTTAAAATGGCCCATAGCACTTATACCGTAGACCCGTACGAGTTTGTCAGTAGAGGGTTCAAAGGGGGGATATGGAATCAAAGATACAACGAATTCGAACTGAACTATTGCCGGCTGGCCAAACTAAGAGATTCTCCACATCGACCATTATACCAGAGGTAGAGGTTGGTATTGCCTCTAAAATGGCCCATAGCACTTATGCCCTAGACCCGTACGAGTTAGTCAGAAAATGATAAGGGGGGGGATACCCTGGTATATCACAAATTCGAAAATGAACTATCGCCGGCTGGCCAAACGAAGAGATTCTCCACGTGGGCAATAATACCAGAGAGAAGAGGTACTGATTGCCTTTAAAATGGCCCAGAGCACTTATACCCTAGACCCGTACGAGTTTGTCAGTAGAGGGTTCAAAGGGGGGATATGGAATCCAAGATACAACGAATTCGAACTGAACTATTGCCGGCTGGCCAAACTAAGAGATTCTCCACATCGACCATTATACCAGAGGTAGAGGTTGGTATTGCCTCTAAAACGGCCCATAGCACTCATGCCCTAGACCCGTACGAGTTAGTCAGAAAAGGATAAGGGGGGGGGGTACCCTGGTATATCACAAATTCGAAAATGAACTATTGCCGGCAGGCCAAACGAAGAGATTCTCCACGTGGGCAATAATACCAGAGGAAGAGGTACTGATTGCCTTTAAAATGGCCCATAGCACTTATACCCTAGACCCGTACGAGTTTGTCAGTAGAGGGTTCAAAGGGGGGATATGGAATCAAAGATACAACGAATTCGAACTGAACTATTGCCGGCTGGCCAAACTAAGAGATTCTCCACATCGACCATTATACCAAAGGTAGAGGTTGGTATTGCCTCTTAAATGGCCCATAGCACTTATGCCCCTAGACCCGTACGAGTTAGTCAGAAAAGGATAAAGGGCGGTGGGGGGGGGTACCCTGGTATATCACAAATTCGAAAATGAACTATTGCCGGCTGGCCAAACGAAGATATTCTCCACGTGGGCAATGATACCAGAGGAAGAGGTACTTATTGCCTTTAAAATGGCCCATAGCACTTATACCGTAGACCCGTACGAGTTTGTCAGTAGAGGGTTCAAAGGGTCGATATGGAATCAAAGATACAACGAATTCGAACTGAACTATTGCCGGCTGGACAAACTAAGAGATTCTCCACATCGACCATTATACCAGAGGTAGAGGTTGGTATTGCCTCTAAAATGGCCCATAGCACTTGTGCCCTAGACCCGTACGAGTTAGTCAGAAAAGGATAAGGGGGGGTACCCTGGTACCCTGGTATCACAAATTCGAAAATGAACTATTGCCGGCTGGCCAAACGAAGAGATTCTCCACGTGGGCAATGATACCAGAGGAAGAGGTACTTATTGCCGATAAAATGGCTCATAGCACTTATACCCTAGACCCGTACGAGTTTGTCAGTAGAGGGTTCAAAGGGGGGATATGGAATCAAAGATACAACGAATTCGAACTGAACTGTTGCCGGCTGGCCAAACTAAGAGATTCTCCACATCGACCACTATACCAGAGGTAGAGGTTGGTATTGCCTCTAAAATGGCCCATAACACTTATGCCCTAGACTTGTACGAGTTAGTCAGAAAAGGATAAGGTGGGGTACCCTGGTATATCACAAATTCGAAAATGAACTATTGCCGGCTGGCCAAACGAAGAGATTCTCCACGTGGGCAATAATACCAGAGGAAGAGGTACTGATTGCCTTTAAAATGGCCCATATCACTTATACCCTAGACCCGTACGAGTTTGTCAGTAGAGGGTTCAAAGGGGGGATATGGAATCCAAGATACAACGAATTCGAACTGAACTATTGCCGGCTGGCCAAACTAAGAGATTCTCCACATCGACCATTATACCAGAGGTAGAGGTTGGTATTGCCTCTAAAACGGCCCATAGCACTCATGCCGTAGACCCGTACGAATTAGTCAGAAAAGGATAAGGGGGGGTACCCTGGTTTATCACAAATTCGAAAATGAACTATTGCCGGCTGGCCAAACGAAGAGATTCTCCACGTGGGCAATGATACCAGAGGAAGAGGTACTTATTGCCTTTAAAATGGCCCATAGCACTTATACCGTAGACCCGTAGGAGTTTGTCAGTAGAGGGTTCAAAGGGGGGATATGGAATCAAAGATACAACGAATTCGAACTGAACTATTGCCGGCTGGCCAAACTAAGAGATTCTCCACATCGACCATTATACCAGAGGTAGAGGTTGGTATTGCCTCTAAAATGGCCCATAGCACTTATGCCCTAGACCCGTACGAGTTAGTCAGAAAAGGATAAGGGGGGGGGATACCCTGGTATATCACAAATTCGAAAATGAACTATCGCCGGCTGGCCAAACGAAGAGATTCTCTACGTGGGCAATAATACCAGAGAGAAGAGGTACTGATTGCCTTTAAAATGGCCCATAGCACTTATACCCTAGACCCGTACGAGTTTTTCAGTAGAGGGTTCAAAGGGGGCATATGGAATCCAAGATACAACGAATTCGAACTGAACTATTGCCGGCTGGCCAAACTAAGAGATTCTCCACATCGACCATTATACCAGAGGTAGAGGTTGGTATTGCCTCTAAATCGGCCCATAGCACTCATGCCCTAGACCCGTACGAGTTAGTCAGAAAAGGATAAGGGGGGGGGGGTACCCTGGTTTATCACAAATTCGAAAATGAACTATTGCCGGCTGGCCAAACGAAGATATTCTCCACGTGGGCAATGATACCAGAGGAAGAGGTACTTATTGCCTTTAAAATGGCACATAGCACTTATACCGTAGACCCGTACGAGTTTGTCAGTAGAGGGTTCAAAGGGGGGATATGGAATCAAAGATACAACGAATTCGAACTGAACTATTGCCGGCTGGCCAAACTAAGAGATTCTCCACATTGACCATTATACCAGAGGTAGAGGTTGGTATTGCCTCTAAAATGGCCCATAGCACTTATGCCCTAGACCCGTACGAGTTAGTCAGAAAAGGATAAGGGGGGGGGATACCCTGGTATATCACAAATTCGAAAATGAACTATTGCCAGCTGGCCAAAGGAAGAGATTCTCCACGTGGGCAATAATACCAGAGGAAGAGGTACTGATTGCCTTTAAAATGGCCCAGAGCACTTATACCCTAGACCCGTACGAGTTTGTCAGTAGAGGGTTCAAAGGGGGGATATAGAATCCAAGATACAACGAATTCGAACTGAACTATTGCCGGCTGGCCAAACTAAGAGATTCTCCACATCGACCATTATACCAGAGGTAGAGGTTGGTATTGCCTCTAAAATGGTCCATAGCACTTATGCCCTAGACCCGTACGAGTTGGTCAGAAAAGGATAAGGGGGGGGGGGTACCCTGGTATATCACAAATTCGAAAATGAACTATTGCCGGCTGGCCAAACGAAGGGATTCTCCACGTGGGCAATGATACCAGAGGAAGAGGTACTTATTGCCTTTAAAATGGCCCATAGCACTTATACCCTAGACCCGTACGAGTTTGTCAGTAGAGGGTTCAAAGGGGGGATATGGAATCCAAGATACAACGAATTCGAACTGAACTATTGCTGGCTGGCCAAACTAAGAGGTTCTCCACATCGACCATTATACCAGAGGTAGAGGTTGGTATTGCCTCTAAAATGGCCCATAGCACTTATGCCCTAGACCCGTACGAGTTAGTCAGAAAAGGATAAGGGGGGGGGGGGGGTTACCCTCGTATATCACAAATTCGAAAATGAACTATTGCCGGCTGGCCAAACGAAGAGATTCTCCACGTGGGCAATAATACCAGAGGAAGAGGTACTGATTGCCTTTAAAATGGCCCATAGCACTTATACCCTAGACCCGTACGAGTTTGTCAGTAGAGGGTTCAAAGGGGGGATATGGAATCCAAGATACAACGAATTCGAACTGAACTATTGCCGGCTGGCCAAACTAAGAGATTCTCCACATCGACCATTATACCAGAGGTAGAGGTTGGTATTGCCTCTAAAATGGTCCATAGCACTTATGCCCTAGACCCGTACGAGTTAGTCAGAAAAGGATAAGGGGGGGGGGGGTACCCTGGTATATCACAAATTCGAAAATGAACTATTGCCGGCTGGCCAAACGAAGAGATTCTCCACGTGGGCAATGATACCAGAGGAAGAGGTACTTATTGCCTTTAAAATGGCTCATAGCACTTATACCGTAGACCCGTACGAGTTTGTCAGTAGAGGGTTCAAAGGGGGGATATGGAATCCAAGATACAACGAATTCGAACTGAACTATTGCCGGCTGGCCAAACTAAGAGATTCTCCACATCGACCATTATACCAGAGGTAGAGGTAGGTATTGCCTCTAAAATGGCCCATAGCACTTATGCCCTAGACCCGTACGAGTTAGTCAGAAAAGGATAAGGGGGGGGGGAGTGTACCCTGGTATATCACAAATTCGAAAATGAACTATTGCCGGCTGGCCAAACGAAGAGATTCTCCACGTGGGCAATGATACCAGAGGAAGAGGTACTTATTGCCTTTAAAATGGCCCATAGCACTTATACCGTAGACCCGTACGAGTTTGTCAGTAGAGGGTTCAAAGGGGGGATATGGAATCCAAGATACAACGAATTCGAACTGAACTATTGCCGGCTGGCCAAACTAAGAGATTCTCCACATCGACCATTATACCAGAGGTAGAGGTTGGTATTGCCTCTAAAATGGTCCATAGCACTTATGCCCTAGACCCGTACGAGTTAGTCAGAAAAGGATAAGGGGGGGTACCCTGGTATATCACAAATTCGAAAATGAACTATTGCCGGCTGGCCAAACGAAGAGATTCTCCACGTGGGCAATGATACCAGAGGAAGAGGTACTTATTGCCTTTAAAATGGTATATAGCACTTATACCCCAGGCCCGTGCGAGTTTGTCAGCATAGGGTTAAAAGGGGGATATGGTATCCTGGTTTACAACGGATTCTCCACGTAGGCCATTATACCAGAGGTAGAGGTGGGCATTGACTCTAAAATGGCATATTGCACTTATGCCCTAGAACCGTACGAGTCAGTCATCAAAGAGAAAGGGGTTTACCCTGGTATATCACTAAGTCGAATTGATCTATTGCCGACTGGCAAAACTAAAAGATACAAACCTTTTTTATGTACTACTTTTGGATATATTATATAGATTAGATGTCTTTAAAAACCCTACTTCCGGTAAAATCCAATATGGTGGACATTGACGTAAATAAGCTTATTTTTTTAGGGAGGGTGATTGCAATGTGTTTTAACGTATTGTTACTATTATTAAATTGTGCAGGAACCTTTCTTTGATGCTTCTAAGGGATACAATGTATAAGACATATGTCTTAAAAACCCTTTTTTCCGGTAATATTCAAAATGGCGGACATAAATATATCATTTTTGTATTTTGATATTTAACTTCTTTTCAAAATGTGAAGAAAGTGGGGTTTTTTTTTTGTGGTGGTCATTAACCATATGCTTTAATTTATCCTCTAAACCACTAATCATAATCTGTAGTTGATATTTGAATACAAAGTTAACACTTCCGGTAAAAAAAAACAATATAGCGTAAAGGTCAAAGATGAGTACTCAATCTATATCTTCGATGTAGACTTTTGGATAGATTGATTTAAACAAAGAAAATCACTTAAGTACTAAAACATTTTAAAAACTACTACTATTTGGCCAAAAAAATATGTGTATTCCCAGTTACCACCACATGCACACGACGCAGGGCACGGGAGACTTGATTTTCCACATTAACAACAACCGCGGCACCTTTCTTACATCCACAATGTGCAAGCTTCTGACAACATGATGAGGCCTCAGAAAGAGTTTTTTTTTAAAGTGATCCTCTTTGTCCCGTCGTCATCCATTAGCGCCTGGACTTGGTAGCATAAGAGCCAATTTCAGGCTCGTCCCCTTGACACGTGTCTTAGTATATTGTACATTTTGCATGCTGGAAAAGACTAGACTAAGATGATAGCCTCAATTAACCTACCCTTTTGCGTAAATAGATATTTCTTGCTTTGTTAACCATGCTAACCCCATATGATAAGTTTGTGCTATCTTACAGTAAACACCGGTGATTGAGGCGGATCAATTATTATTCTTTATGTGAAAGTCACATCTGCAAATGCAATGTCTTCCAAGCAGTCTTTTTTTTTCCCTTTTCAAGAAAACAGAGAACCGTATCACAACCGGAAAATATATGGATCACAATATTTGTGTGTGATCACTCATCGCTAGTGCATTTGGAAGGTCATTGATATATATTTATCCAAAGCTTTTCCTCCTCCTAAACACAATCCATAGTTTGTCTACCCCTATCTCACGGAATAGCGAAACAGTAATGACAGCATCATCAGAAACGACTGTTCGAATAATGACTTGTTTAAGTTCGTGTTTCACTGCATCAGACACATGCACCATGATTCTAGTGTCAGCCTTTTAATATGAATATGGTGTTTAACTTGAAATGCATCGCGTGGTGGTAAAGATAGAATATTCTGAACATGTGTTGCTACAACTGTCATATGCATTTAAGACTTCATCATAATAGTTTCATGTTTTTTTTAAGGTAAGGGTATAATGCCCTATCAGCATACTCGTTATGAAACAACTTGAAACTGTAAACAACAGTGGATGAATGCGTACATAGAAAATACCGGTAGTTTGAAGGCTTCCACAAGAAAAAAGAGCTACATTTAGGGGTAAGGGAATACATAGACGAATCCAGAGTCAAAACAAATCTCAAAATTGGTAATGTTTTCTGAGAGATGACGACATTAAGAAAGAACTTTTTAGTTTTTATTCTCAGGAGCTTGCTCAATAATAGATTTTGAGGGAGAGTAAGTTGTAGCAACAAATGCTCAGGATGTTCTGTGTTATTCACCACATGATGGTGTTTCAAGTTTAGCCCCATGTTAAAATGAAGAGGCTTATACTATAGAATCAATATACTTGTGTCTGATGCAGTGATACACAGACTTAACTGAGTCATGACTTGAACAGTCGATTCTGATGCTGCTGTCATTGCTGTTTCGTTATTCCGTGACAAAGGGGCAGACGAACTTTGGCTTGCATTTGGAAGTGGGAAAAGCTTTAGATATAATCTATCCATGACCTTTCAAATGCACTTTTACTTGAAAGGGAACTTCGTTGTTGACATGGATGGCGTTTGAAGATGTGACTTTATGATTTAGAATGATGATTGATCAGCCAACATCACCAGATATGGATTTGATAATGTCATTGATAAAATGATACGTGGTTTTGTAGTAAGATCGAACAAACTTATCAGATGGGGTTTATGAAGCAAGAAAACATGTTTTTGGAAGTGGAAAGACTTATTGATGCTATTTGAACGACTCGTTCTAGTGTTTTTCAGCATGTAAAACGTGCAATATACCATGGCGGGTTTGGATGAGTAACAAGCTTAATTTTTTCCTATGCTAACTAGTCCAGACGCTTATGAGGCTATTTAAACGACTCGGTCCAGTTTTTTTCAGCATGTAAAACGTGCAATATACCATAGCGGGTGTGGATGAGTAACAAGCTTGGGATTGGTTTCTATGCTTACTATTCCAGACGCTTATGTATGGCGAATTGAAAAATATGAACCATTTGAACCCTTTTGGACAACTCTTTGTGAGGCCTCTTCACCTTATCAGGAGCTTGTACATTATTGATGTAAGAAACAATACCGCTGTCTTTTTAAATGAGGAAAATCAGCTCTCCGATTGTGAAAATTTGCGGCCATTAATCCGTAATTTTAAAGATGTTTTAGTACTAAAGTGATTTTATTTTATTTTCATCAATCTATCCAAAACTCTACATCGAAGATATGGACTGAGGACTCATCTTTAAAATTTACGCAAAATTGGTTTTATTTACCGGAAGTGTTAATTTTGTATTTAATCATTATCTATAGAATAGAATAAGTGGTTTAGAGGATAACATAAAGCCAAATCCAAATGTTTACTGACCAGCACAAAAAAAAACCCAGTTTCTTTTCATTTTGAAATAAAGTTGAATATCAAAATAAAATAATGATATTTTATGTCCGCCAGTTTGAATATAACCGGAAGTAATGATTTTAAAGACATATCTCTTATTTATTATATCCATTAGTAGCATCAAAGAAAGGTTCCTGAACAATTTAATGATAGTAGCAATACGTCAAAACACGTTTCAATCACCCTCCCTAAAAAATAAGCTTATTTTAGTACAATGTCCGCCATGTTGGATTTTACCGAAAGTAGGGTTTTAAAGACATCTCATCTATATAATATATCCAAAAGTAGTACATAACAAAGGTTTGTACCAAATATTATTATAGCAGCATGATAAAAACCGCTTTTCACACACTAGCCTCTGATATTTGGATGATTTAAGTATGATGTCGGCCATTTTGGATTTTTACCGGAAGTGAGACATTTTTTTTTCAAATGCCTCCTTATCTGAAATAAAAGAGTAATAGCTGAGGAAGGTCTATGCCAAATTTTATTCTTGTAGCAGGATTTGCACAATTTTTCACAAAGCTGCCGTATCAATTTCTGGTACATCAGATCATCGAATCAGCTATTCCATAACATACCAAGTACTTTTGTGTTTTGTCCGCATATAGTACTTTTTCTGTCTTAGCTAGCTTACGTATATCCACACTGTTTGACGTCCAGGATCGTAGATAGAATCCAGTTTCCTCCATCATTGTTCTCCCTTCCTTATAGTCAGCACACCCTCGTTCTGTAAACTTAACAGAATGTTGTCCACATACAAATCTCTTTCCATCAATGTAGCTGTTATAGTGTTGTTACGTTGTAAATGTTAAATATCGTGGCGTTTGGTATAAACGGCGAACAAGTCGCTCCGAACAGAACGGATTTGAACTTCTAAGTCTGTAAATAACTTGTTGGGTCGAAAGGGTTACTTAGCCACCAGAAACGTGTATCGTCTCGATCACCCTTTTTTGTAATCCTTCATGTAAAAAGGCTTTTTTAAATATCCGTTGTTATGGCGACAGAATTGTCTGTAAATCTCATCAGAATTTTTTTCAGGTCGTTTAGCTTCGGCGGTGTATCCAAAAGGCAGTCATTTAAACTTGGCGAATTATGCGACTGTCGACAACTGCAGTCGTAAACAATTCTGATAGGCATAGTGCTTGATTCCTTCTGTACAGGATGATTAGGAATGTAGTGATATTTTTCTTAAGTTCAGCTGTTTCATCTACCTTCTCTTTGAATCCTCTTTGTTCCTGTTCTTGTATAATGTTTCCGTACTTCTTTAACATATCTGAGTTTTTAGTAAGTCTTTGAAGGACGTTTTCAGTCGTTCTGTTCGTGACTGCTTAATTTATAGGCAATTCATCATGTTTCCAAGGTAACCTAGCGAAATATTTAGTTTCTCAGAACTCAATTGATCTGTCCTGATAGACTTTAATATATGCATTGTCGTCTTCGTCTACCTCCCTGCTTTTTATTCCTATTGAATCTAAATTCCAAAATCTCTCTAGATTGTATTCTTCAACTTTGTGTGATATTAGAACATTAAACATACTAGTCTTCGACGTGTTTGTTTTCGTACCGTATGTAAGTACCGAAAGCATATATCCGATCTTGGATTTCACGGCGGTCGGATCGTTTCCACGTACTATATAATCGCTAACAATGTCCCCGTAGTGATATGCGCCTACCAGCAACGATATCTCGAATGAATCATGCCTTTTCACCGTGTGTGCTAACTTTAAACCACGCAAATAACCGTTCTGTGTATCAATGTTACGTATGTAATTCTGTAGAGGCATGCCGATCAACATGCCGATCATCTGTACTTTGATTGACAAGACGTGTTATCGTAAATACCGCACAATGGACGTTTACTATGTGCCGCGCTTTATGTAAAGTCACGTCACCTTGACGTGTTACTATGCTTTTCTAATACATCTATCAAATAGTCAAGACGTCTTTTATTTCTATCACCCACTTTATGATATTATGGTGCCGTAACCAAAAGGGAAAATGGATACGAAGATGAAAGCCGTACGAGCGGGACACAAAGGTGCAGTAACGAAACTCCTGAAGAAATTTGAAGAAATTCAACAAAGTTCCGAAGCGGATCACGAGGAAATTTCAACATTATTAGAAGTAGTCACTCGGAAGAAAAGAACTTTAGAGAACATCAACGAGAAGATCTTGGAGCAAACTTCGGATGAAGATGTTGCAGTGGAAATACAGGAATCAGATGAGTACATATTCAATTTAGAATATAAATTACGGCAAATTACAAAATTGTCAAAGTCAGTTCAAAATCAGAGTATAACCGCAAATGAACCAATTTCATTGAATTTGAACCCTCATGCCGATAGTTTTATACAATCAGTTCCATCTACATTTATTAGTCAACCTTCAATATTAGCAAACCAACAATATACGCACAGCTCAAATTCACGCTCATCGTCTAGCGCAAACAGCGAGTATCACAAGCTACCAAAGTTAAACTTACCTATATTTACCGGAGATATACTAGACTGGCAATCGTTTTGGGACTCCTATGAAACCGCGATCCACACTAATCCTACACTGAGTGATGCACAAAAGTTCAACTACCTAAAGTCCCTTCTACAAAGCGAAGCGTTACAAACTATAGCAGGTTTTTCCATGACGAATACAAATTACGACAAAGCAATTTCATTACTCCAGGAAAGATACGGGCAAACTCATAAAATCGTCCAAACCTACATGCAGGCCTTACTTGATTTACAGGCTCCAATTAATACAATTACTAGTCTCCGTAACTACTATGATAAGACAGAAACGTATGTAAGAGGTCTCGAGTCACTCGGACAGACAGACGATACGTATGGGTCACTACTAGTCCCTGTAATTCTAAATAAATTACCCGCAGAGATACGTCAACATTTAGCACGAGAACACAGATCCACAAACTGGACCCTATATGATTTACGCAAAGCGCTTCTCGAAGAACTTAATATTATGGAAGACGGAAAATTACCGGAAAAAGTAGAAAGCCCACTCGCTACCGCTACATTCTTGACCAACGCAAAATCACGTACAAAATCATCATTCAACAAGAACGAAAGGTCGTATTCGGATAAAAAGATAAACACAAAGCAATGCGCATTTTGTCACGAAATCGGACACACACCCGTCAACTGCACTAAAGTCACAACCGCTAACGCGCGGATGAATATAGTCAAGAGTGAACGATTGTGTTTCAACTGCCTAGGTCACCACAAACTAGCTGATTGTAAATCAAAAAGTAACTGCCGAAATTGTAACAAACGTCATCACACTAGCATATGTAGTAAAGATGAGAAATCTGAGGAATCGAGCAAACCGCCAGCCAATGAAACCGAAAATACGGTATTACATTCGTCCCTAACACAAAGAACTACAAATGTACTGTTAAAGACAGCCGTTGCTACTGTTAGTTCGAGAAAACAAAGTACAGAAGCCAATATTTTGTTAGATGAAGGTGCGCAGAGGTCCTTCATAACAGAGACACTTGCAGAGAAGTTGGATTTAGTTTCAAGCGGAAACGAAGTAGTGCACCTTTCCGGTTTCGGAGAACAAAATAGACAAGTAAGACGCATGAAATCGGCAACAGTTTATATTCAAACAGATGAAGGCGAAAATATACCACTAAATGTACTAATTATTCCTGAAATTGCAATGCCACTACAAATTCACGTGAAATCAGTTACTAACATGAGACACTTACGAGGACTAAAATTAGCACATCCTGTATCGGACGATGACATGTTCGAAATTGAAATACTAATCGGAGCAGATTATTATTGGAGTATAGTTGGAGATGACATTATTAGAGGTGAAGGACCAACCGCCGTTGAATCCAGGCTTGGATACCTCCTATCAGGACCTATAATGACAAGTACATGTACCACAAGTAGGAGCTCTATTCTTAATGTTATCGTATCACACAAGACAGAGGAATTAAACCTAGAGAAATTCTGGGAGATTGAATCGCTTGGAGTTGAAGATAAGACCGCAAATACTGAAAACGACGAATTTCAGAAAATGTACGAAGAAACAGCAATATCTTACAATAACAACAGGTATATAGCCAAACTTCCGTGGAAAGCAGAACATCCATCGCTACCAACAAACAAAGCTGTTGCTTTCAGAAGGACTGAGAGTGTAATTAAACGTTTACGGAAGAAACCAAAATTACTTTTAAAATATGGAGAAATAATTGATGAGCAGGAAAGGCGAGGGTTCATTGAGAGAGTTGATAACAAAGAAATCAAACAAAATATCAAGCTGCATTACATACCACATCACCCAGTAAAGAAGGATTCAATCACGACGCCAATCAGGATCGTATATGATTGTAGTTGCAAACAGACACCAGATAGTGCTAGCTTGAATGACTGCTTACTGAATGTACCGCCTAAATTAAATGAAGTCACCGTCATATTACTCAAATTCCGTTTGAATAAGTATGCAGTATCTACAGACATCGAAAAGGCGTTTCTAAATGTTGGACTGGACATTGAGGACCGGGACGTAACTAGGTTTTTCTGGTTGAGTAAACCAACAGATCCAAACAGCGTAGTAGTCCGTACTATTTGGAGCCACATGCTCGCCATTTATATTGAACGCCGTATTATCAAAGCACTTGAATAACCATCCATTTGATTTCACGGAAAAACTTACCAAAGATTTATATGTAGATAACATTGTATCAAGCTTTGAATCAGAAGAAGAACTGTTGAAATACTTTAAACTCGTTCGTAGTTTATTTGCAGATGGAGGATTTAATTTGCGCTCATGGGCCTTGAACAGTCAACTATTACAAGTATTAGCAAGAACCGAAAACGTTATGGACAAAGATCAACTAATTAAAATCTTAGGATTACGATGGGATACAACCAGTGACACATTAGGATTCGTTACGCCTAATCTGGATATATCAGAACTAATAACAAAACGCGAAGTACTAAGACAATCATCAAGGATTTATGACCCGCTAGGAATATTAAGCCCTATAACCGTCCGCAGTAAAATGTTAATGCAAAACATATGGGAGAAAAACTTCAACTGGGACGAATTACTACCTGACTCAACGATCACAGAATGGGTGAATATTAGACAGGATATACAGAAAGCCACAAAGACAGTTATACCCCGACATTACTTTGATGAAAGTTCAGACACAAACAACGACAACGTTATACATGTATTCACGGACTCTAGTATGAAAGCCTACGGCGCATGCGCGTATATTGTCGCAAACGGAAAAAGTTCTTTAATAATGGCAAAGAACAGAGTAGCACCTCTGAAACAACTGACAATACCCAGATTAGAATTGATGGCTGCCGTAATTGGAAGCAGACTTTTAGCACACTTTAGGAACACTTTGCAGATAACCCGTGCAGTTTTATGGAGTGATAGCCAGATATTTTTGACCTGGTTAAGTTCAAAGAAAACTTTAAAACCATTTATTTCAAACCGCGTTAAAGAAATTACAGAGCTAACAGAAGAGTTGACTTGGCGATACTGTCCAAGTGAGTCAAATCCGGCTGATTTACTGTCAAGAGGGATAACCATAGACAAATTCAAAGACAACCGACTTTGGATGCATGGCCCAGATTGGCTCACAGTAGAAGATAATTGGCCAGAATGGCACACAGATGAAGCAATAATTTTATCCACTATTGCACAGCAAGAAGTCGTAGTAGATACAGTACAAGCTACACAGAACAAATTTTCTATACACATGATACAAGGGATCAGAAATGTCATCGATTTGAATAGATTCAACTCATTCAAGAAACTTCTTCGAATTACCGCTTACTTGAGAAGATTTATTACAAACTGTGGAACACGAGCTATACAAACAGGTATGTTAAACACGATCGAAATACAAAACGCATCTATAACGTGGATACAATACACACAGAAAAAGCATTATTCAGAAATCATTCAAGATTTGCAAACAGGAGAGGGGAAAAAACACAACCTTGTCAAACAACTCAAATTATACATAGCTAAAGACAAATTAATTCGCTGCGACGGGCGCATTCATAATGCACCTCTTGAAGAATATACAAAATTCCCGATATTGCTACCCGCAAAGGACAAATTGACACAACTTATCATAATGGACGCACATGTAACTCATTTTCATTCAGGATTATCGAGTACCGTACATTACTACGCCAAACCTATTGGATACCATCGATACGACAAGTTATCAAGAGTATTATACATAAATGTGTGATCTGCAAGAAAGTTGCTGGTCGACCGTATTCGGCTCCAGATCCACCTCCTTTGCCTAAAGACCGACTAACAGAAGCACCCCCGTTTACAGTAACCGGGGTAGATTTTACTGGCGCCTTGAATGTTGAAACCACAGATGGACTTACAAGTAAAGTATACCTTTGTCTATTTACTTGCGCAAACACTCGTGCTGTACATTTGGAAGTAGTGATGAATTTATCTGAAGAGACATTCATATTAGCGTTTCGAAGATTCGCCAGTAGAAAATCATTACCAAAAATTATGATTTCAGACAACGGTACAACATTCATTGCAGCTGCCAAGCAATTAACAAGATCATCATCCGTTATAGACAAACTGAACAACTTCGGCACTACATGGAAGTTTATACCAAAAAGAGCACCGTGGTATGGTGGATTTTGGGAGAGGCTTATAGGACTAACGAAGGACTCTATCAAAAAGGTATTAGGGCGTTCATTGATTCAGATTGAACTATTAAGAACCATTGTTACGGAAGTTGAAGCTATACTCAACGACAGACCTTTAACATATGTATCATCCGACCCGTTAGATGAACCGCTCACCCCGTCCCACTTACTTTACGGGCGTAGAATAACATCACTACCTTACCTTACGAATCAGGAATTGGAACATTCACAAAATGATATAACACATAAATCTACAAATAAACTGTTTAAGATGAAATCACAGATTATTCAAAGTTTTTGGTATAAATGGAAACATGAGTATTTAACAGCTCTACGCGAATATCATCGCAATACAGGGAACAATAAACAGCTGATTAGCATTGGAGACGTGGTACAAATCTATGAAGATTCGCCGAGGATAAAATGGACACTAGCCGTTGTCGAAAAACAATGTAGGAGGAGACGGACTAGCAAGATCTGCCGTCATACGGACCAAAAATGGACTAACATCGCGTCCGATCACAAAACTGTACCCACTTGAAGTAAGTTTGAATAGCGATGATGACAATACAGACTGTGCAACTAAAACATGTCGCAAAGCTAAAATGGTTGCCATGGAGAAGATAAAGAAATGGACTAAGTGAATTATACGAAGACTTTAAATGTGTTTATAGCGAGATTCAATTTAGTTTTTCATGGACATTAATTCATTTGAGAAATGCTTAAAGTTTTCAGTTATTTTCTTTTCTTAAAGGCCCCCAGTATATCGTAAATACAGCACACTGGACGTTTACTATGTGCCGCGCTTTATGTAACGTCACGTCACCTTGACGTGTTACTATGCTTTTCTAATACATCTATCAAATAGTCAAGACGTCTTTTATTTCTATCACCCACTTTATGATACGTGTCCTGCAACGGTTTTCAGATAGATTGTTGACTTTTCTATGTGTCTCGCGTTTTTCTCTGCACCTCCAAATACCGATAAATATATTATTTCTGTTCCCGCTATCTGTAAATTAAGTTAAGTTCTGCGTTAAAAAAGATGTTAGCGCTCCTTCGTCAAAAAGAATATTCGTATCGATAAAGTACTGATTTGAGCCTACTTGTGCTACGGCAGTTTACAAAATTACATTGATTGCAATTCTGTCGATTGAGAATACAAACTAAAAATGTAGTAGCATCATGTTCCGTATTACGAATGTCATTCACGAGTTGAACGTTGGTCGAATTCGAAGATAGTGGGATTAACGGGTTGCTGCTCTGATTTCCTTTTGCGCGAAAATTAGTATGCGCTGAGTTACTACCCGTGTTTATATGGCTTACCTCATTCCCTTGTTTTAATAAAATCATATTGTTTCTTGGAAGTGCATTACATTAGTTTGTATGGTGTTTCTCATTACAATGTGTACATGTGTGTTTAGATTTACATTCGTTTAGTCTGTGTATAACAAGGCAGTTAAAGAATAACTAAGCTGTTCATACGGGATTCTGTGTCGGCTATTTTACTGCAACGAGTTGATGCGTGTATTTCGTGACAGAAAACGCTAGGTCTAGTCTCAATATTCTTGTAAGATTTAGATTTCATCAATTTCGGGTGTCGACTCTATTGTCCTGTGTCCAGTATAACGATCTCATCTTATATGCTTTAACGGAGGTCCCGTAATACCAAGGTTTTTATGTTCTCGCGCGAGATATTTTCAGACTTCCACGGGTAATTTGTTCACAATAATGGTAACAAGTAGCGTGCCGTATGTTTCATGTGTCTGACCCAAAGTTTCTAGACCCTGACTACCTTCAATTTGATCGTAAAAACTTCGTAAGCTTGTAAACTGATTTATAGGCGAAGGAATTTCTAAACCTAGTGCTTCGTGTTCTAGCTCATGAGCTTTCAAGCAGTTACACTTTTGTATATTTGTAAGTGACAGGTTCAGATGTGAGGCCGACTCATATGAGTCCCAGAAGGTTTGCCATTCTAAAATGGTGCCTTTGAAAGTTGGAAGCGTAAGTTTTGTAGGCCGTGACTCTGATTAATAGCTGCAGAAAATGTACTTTGTTGCGTGTTGATTGTGAGACTAGCTTGGGCAAACTGGTTTTCAAACGACTGTGTGTTGTGTGGGTTGGCTATGTTGTGCGTTGAAACAAACGGTATAGTTTCTGGATTTAAAGTGTGCGTTTTAGTACTTAAGTATTTGATTCAATATGACGGGACTGCAGGGTTTTGGACATTTTGTATGAACTTACGTACGTGTTGAATCTTCGTTACCATATTAACCGAAAATTCATCTGAATCAAATAATCTAATTTACCACATCGTAACATTCCGTTAACTTTAGAATTTGTTCATTCAAGTCCTAAAAAATGTTTGTTTTTGCACAAGTTTTCCGAGTGTTGCAATGACTTCTACTTCATCGAAATATGTATTCTCCTTTGCTTCATCTAATCTTCGGAATACCTTGAACTACACGTATTTTGCGACTACATATCTGAACAACGGAACCGAAACTACGTTAGTGATTGCAAAAAGCAGATTAGCGCAAGTGAAAAACCTAACATAACCGCAACTAGAACTTATGGCCGCCGTTATTGGAACTAGACTAGCTTTTCATGTAAAATCGACCTTTGAATGTAAAAACGTGGTTTTTTGGTCGGATAGTTGTATAGTATTACACTGGTTAAAATCATCGAAACCGTTTAAACGATTTATTGTGAATCGAGTGCGAGAAATAACAAAATCTACAAAATCAACATTAATGGAGATATTGCCCGAAAGAATGCAACCCAACCAATCTCTTAACACGAGGAATTGACGTCGATCAATACATCAATAGTGTCATTAAAAAAGACCGAGTTAGTTAAAGGTATTGACAATTACAGAAGAAAACGAAGACGAGGAATTTCTAAACAATGAAGTTCATACTGATCACTATGGTATCAGTAACGTTATAGACAATTCGAAATATGGAACTTTCAGGAAAGTGATTCGAGTAACTGCTTACGTTCAGTGGTTCATATCCAACTACCAATATACCGATATACCAAACATCTGAGATAAAACACAAGGAAATATCCTAGCATTAGACAAGTAGGACTCTTCATAGATGACGGTGGTTTTGTGAGATGCAATGGAAGGATTCACACCGCAACGATTTCAGAGAATACCAAATTTCCGTATTTATTACCTGCGAATCATTTACTTACCAAACTGATAGTGACAGACGCACACGAGCGTTCACTTCATTTTGGACTCAGTGCTACGCTTACTTACGTACTACAATCGTATTGGGTACCGATACTTAAACAATTTGTTAAGGAGTAATTGATCAAGTTTTCGCTCCTGTTAATCATTGTTATGTTACCTAAGTGTGACGTGTTGACATTAGAGTCCGAATAGATATACATACATTCTATTCGCTTTTGTTATTGATAGCTATATAGTTGCCCGATGTATCCACTTAACGATATTGGTGTCAAGTGACCAGGATGAATTTGAAGCTGAAATCGATACTAGCAGGACATAGAAGCGCCGTTTTCAGAATATTCCAGAAATTAGACGAAAATGGGGAGAGCGGAACAAAACTTGTTGATTCTGATGAACTTTCGAAACAGAAATCGTTGACTCTGATGAGTATTTATTTAATTTAGAAACAAAAATACGTTAAATAGCAAAATGTATCTAAGTACAAACATCAACGCTAAACACAAATGCCACAAGTTCACAACATCACACAAAAGTACATGAATGCATTATTTTACATACCTTCATATAAGAGCTGACGTTATTTTTTACGAGAAAATTGAAACATATGTACGTGGTTTAGAATCCGTTGGTCAGACAGAGAATACATATGGCCCATTATTGGTCCCTGTCATATTAAAAAGTTACCGGGGGACGTACGCATAAATCTAACAAGACACCATGAATCAAATAGTTGGCAATTAAATGAACTACTACAAATACTATCTCACGAACTCTACATAATGGATGAAGGCAATTCCTCTGCATGATCATACGGAAACGTATACGCTACAGCAGCATTTCACACCAATGCAAAGGTACGTACAAAATAAATCAACAGACAAATAAACGTAAAACCATGTGTACTTTTGTAACGAATCACATGTCCCCGTTAACTGCACTAAGATAATTGATCACACAGCAATTATTTCTATTGTTAAACGGGATAGTTTATGTTTTAACTGTCTTTGACCTCCCAATATAGATGATTGCAAATCACACCAAAGTTGCAGGAAATGTAAAATATGACACCATACTAGTTTATGCAAAGACGCGGTTGAAAAAGATGAAAAACAGAGTAACACTTATGTAAATATTAACACAATTCAGGAAATACAACACAACGCGAAGAAAACGGGCACAGTTCTTCACTCACAGACACAGAATAAAAACTGCCGTAGCGCAAGTAAGTTCGGGCATTCAATGTACTAACACAAACACATATTTGACAAGGGCGCACAGATGTCCTTCATCACAGAAAAATTAGCTACAGAGCTTGATTTGACAATTACCAGACAGGAGACCATAAACTTGTCAGGATTTTGTGACACAAGTGAGGGCAAAACAGTTCGACATCAAAATAATGGTACCATTTACTTACTTACAGACAACGGAAAATTACCTATCAACGTTTTGATTGTACCAGAAATAGCTGTACCAATGAAAACTTATGTACATAATATTACAAATTTAAAGTATTTGTTTGGCTTGAAATTAGCCCATCCGCTCTCACATGACCCAATGGTTGAGGTTTCTCTATTGAATTCTATCTAAATCGATTATTACTGGTCAATTGTCGACGATAGAATAGTATGAGGAGCAGGACCTACTACCGTCAAGTCGGAAATCCGTAACCTTCTGTCCGGCACAATCAATTGAATACCTGCAAATCCAGATCACACACTTACGTCAATGATGAACATATTAGTAGGTCACAAATTTGAAGAGCATATATTGGAGAAATTTTGAGAAGTTGAAGCTGCTAGTATAAATAATACTGACAACAAATCTGAAAACAGACCATTCCAAGATGTATATGAATCAAATAGTAGAGGTTACCATATGGAAACAGAAAGATATATTGCTAAGTTACCTTGTAAGGAGGAACACCACACCTTACTAGACAACAGAAGTGTTGCACAACGGAGAACAGATAATGTCAATAAGCGTCTTAGTCGTGAACTTACATTTTTATAGAACAACGGAAAAATTATAAATGAACAAGAAAAACGTGGATTTATCGAGAGAGTTGATGAACGATCAACCAAAACAAATGTTCATTACATACCGCACCATCATACTGTAAAAGTCGTCAACCACGCCCATCAGAATTGTATTTGACTGCAGCTGCAATCTTCACCTGTTAGTCTAAGATTAAATGATGGTTTGATGGATCTTTGGCCAAACTTTAATGATTTAACCGGAATTTTTCTCCGATTTAGAATGCACAAATACGCCGTGTCGTCAGATATAGAAAAAAGCCTTTCTTAATATGGGTTGGATGAAGAGGATCGTGATGTTACCAGATTCTTTTAACCTAGTAACCCGGATGACCCAAATAGTCAACTAACCGCAAACAGATTCAAGTCAGTATAATTTTGAGCAACTTTCTCTCCGTTTATCCTAAATGCTGTTATACGTAAACATTTGACTGCAATTCCACAGACTTGACAACAATTTTAAAGAAAGACTTTTATGTCGACAATAATATTTCGAGCTTTGATCAACAAAGAGCTTTGTTAGACTTCTTTCATGCATCACGTTGAGTATTTGTAAATGATTTGTATGAGGCGGGAGCATAAGAAATTGAACATTTATCAAAATCATCATATGGAACCGAGAAGCTTAATTCTTATGGAACAATTTTGTTCGGCGGATGGTGGGAGAGATTGAGATGAATAACGAAAAACTGCATTTAAAAAGTATAAGGACGAGCACTTATGGACAATAAAACACTCAACACGATGATTTCTGAAGTAGAAAGTTTACTCAGTGATCGCCCACTAACATACGTTTCATCGGATCAGACGGACGACGAACCCCTTAGTCCGTCACATTCATTACATTGAAAACGGACCAGGACGCTACCGTATAACGGATTTGAAGACAACCAGGAACCAAAGACACTACGCATGAATCAGTAACTGGCTAGACAATCGAAGTTTCTTTCATTAAAACTCGTAAAAAATACATAAAAAGATGGAAGCAGGGATTCATAAATTCGCTTAGGGAACATTACCGATACACAGATCGAAACACATAGAACATTAAAGTCGGAAATGTAGTTCAGATTCAGGACTATGTATCAAGAGTAAATTAGATCATTGACAAATTATTTTACGGCAAAGATGGACTTACACGATCAGTCATAATCGAACAAAAACTGGTTTGATATCTAGACCAATTATCAAACTTTATCTGTAAGAACTGAATTCTTTGGAACTTGAAAATAGAGCAGCTCAGAGTGAGGCAAAGACGAAAATAAAAACTTGGACTAACATGTGTTAAATGTAAATTGTGAAAAGTAAAATGATAATGTGTGATTAGCATATGGACATTAAAATGAATATAAAAAGTGGGCTGCTAAATATTTTACATATAAACTTTCAAGTTTTAATTTATTTTATTAGAACTTTAATAATTAAAGTTGTGATCACTTTCATTTATTGTAAAGTAATTCATGTGCGGCCCAAGCATGTTGGGAGCAAAATCACAAACGTAACGTTCTCGCTGCCGCTATTCATTGTAATGTCACCTAAGTGTGACATGTTGACATTAGAGCTTGAATAGAGAGATTTGTTATTGTTAGCCATATAGTTGCCCGATTTATCCACTAAACGATAGCCTAGACCCGTACGAGTTTGTCAGCTGTAGGTTAAAAGGGTAGTAACCCGATTTAACACGAAGTCGAAATAAACTATTACTGGTTGGCAAAACGAAGAGATTTTCCACACGAGCCATTATATCAGAGGGAGAGGTATCCATTGCCTCTAACATGACCCAAATCATTAATGCCCCTAGACTCGTACGACTTAGCCAGGAAAGGATAAGGTTGGTACCTTTATATATCTCAAAGTCGACATGAACTATTGCCAGCTGGCCAAACCAAGACATTTTCCACATGGGTCATGACACCAGAGGTAGATGTAGTAGTTGTGTAATGGCCCATATAGTACTTTTGCCCTAGACCTGTACGAGTTTGTCAGTAGAGGGTAAAAAGGGGGATGTGGTACTCCGATTCATCACGAAGTCGAAACAAACTATTGCCCGATGGCCAAACTAAGAAATTCTCCACGTGGGTCATTATATCAGAAGAAGAAGTAGGCATTGCCTCTAAAATGACCCATATTACTTATTCCCTAGACCGGTACGACTTAGTCAGCAAAGAGAAAGGTAGGTACCTTTATATATCTCAAAGTCGAATTGAACTATTGACGACTTGTCAAACTAAAAGATTCTCCTCATGAACCATGATACAGAGGTTAAGGTAATAATTGCCTTTAAAATGGCCAGCAAGTAAAAGTATGTTTGAATATTTTGATATACAAGAGTACTTCCCTTACCCTTTTTCTACCAATACGTACGGATCTATGATATACGATATATGGGCCTTTTTAGAGAAAACAACTACGTTAATCTTTTTAATAGTCCACAAGGAGAATCTCTTATTTTGGTCTTTGTGATATACAAGAGTCCTACTTTCCCTTTGCTGTCCAACAGGTACGAGTCTAGGACATAAAAACCATGCGTAATTTTCGAGGCAATATTATTCTCTACATCTGATATAATGGACAACGCCATCAGGGTTAGTGCTATGGCCCATCTTAAAGGCAATGACTACCTCTACCTCTGCTAAAATGGTCCACGTTTAGAATATCTTAGTCAGTCTGCTGACAATATTTCATTTCGACTTCGTTGTACACCGGGATACCATATCCCCCTTTAAACCGTCTGCTGTCAAATTTGTACGGATCTAGGGTATAAGTGTCATGAGCCATTTTAGAGGCAATGTCCACCTCTACCACTGGTATAATGGCCCACATGGAGAATCCCTTAGTTTGGCCAGCCGGCAATAGTTTATTTCGACTTCGTTGTAAACAGAGGTACCACCTCCCCCTTTTAACCCCTTGTTTACAAAATCGTACGGGTCTAGGGCATAAGTGCTATATGACCTTTTAAAGCCTCGGTCCACTTCTATCTCTGGTATAATGATCCACGTGGAGAATCTCTTAGTTTGGCCAGCCGGCAACAGTTCATTTCGACTATGTGATATTCGAGGGTACCCCTTTACCCTTTGCTGACTAATTCGTACGGATCTAGGGCATAAGTGTTATGGGCCATTTTAGAGGCAATGCCCACCTCTACCACTGGTATTATGGCCCACGTGGAGAATCCCTTAGTGTGGCCAGCCGGCAATAGTTTATTTCGACTTCGTTGTAAACATAGGTATCACCTCCCCCTTTTAACCCCTTGCTGACAAAATCGGACGAGTCGAGGGCATAAGTGCTATAGGCCATTTTAAAGGCTAGGTCCACTTCTCTCTCTGGTATAAAGGTCCACGCGGAGAATCTCTCAGTTTGGCTAGCCGCCAATAGTTTATTTCGACTTCGTTGTAAACAGAGGTACCACCTCCCCCTTTTAACCCCTTGCTGACAAAATCGTACGGGTCTAGGGTATAAGTGCTTTTGACAATTTTAAAGGCAATAAGTACCTCTTCCTCTGGTATCATTACCCACGAAGAGAATCTCTTCGTTTGGCCAGCCGGCAATAGTTCATTTTCGAATTTGAGATATACCCGGGTACCCCCCTTATCCTTTCCTGACTAACTCGTATGGGTCTAGGGCATAAGTGCTATAGGTCATTATAGAGGCAATACACACCTCTACCTCTGGTATAATTGTCGGTGTGGAGAATCTCTTAGTTTGGCCAGCCGGCAATAGTTCAGTTCGAATTCGTTGTATCTTGGATTCCATATCCCCCCTTTTAACCCTCTACTGACAAACTAGTACGGGTCTAGGGTATAAGTGCTATGGTCCATTTTAAAGGCAATAAGTACTTCTTCCTCTGGTATCATTGCCCACGTGGAGAATCTCTTCGTTTGGCCAGCCGGCAATAGTTCATTTTCGAATTTGTGATATACAAGGGTACCCCCCTTATCCTTTTCTGACTAACTCGTACGGGTCTAGGGCATAAGTGCTGTGGGCCATTTTAGAGGCAATACCAACCTCTACCTCTGGTATAATGGTCGGTGTGGAGAATCTCTTAGTTTGGCCAGCCGGCAATAGTTCAGTTCGAATTCGTTGTATCTTGGATTCCATATCCCCCCTTTGAACCCTCTACTGACAAACTCGTACGGGTCTAGGGTATAAGTGCTATGGGCCATTTTAAAGGCAATAAGTACCTCTTCCGCTGGTATCATTGCCCACGTGGAGAATCTCTTCGTTTGGCCAGCCGGCAATAGTTCATTTTCGAATTTGTGATATACCAGGGTACCCCCCCTTATCCTTTTCTGACTAACTCGTACGGGTCTAAGGCATAAGTGCTATGGGCCATTTTAGAGGCAATACCAACCTCTACCTCTGGTATAATGGTGGGTGTGGAGAATCTCTTAGTTTGGCCAGCCGGCAATAGTTCAGTTCGAATTCGTTGTATCTTGGATTCCATATCCCCCCTTTGAACCCTCTACTGACAAACTTGTACGGGTCTAGGGTATAAGTGCTATGGGCCATTTTAAAGGCAATAAGTACCTCTTCCTCTGATATCATTGCCCACGTGGAGAATCTCTTCGTTTGGCCAGCCGGCAATAGTTCATTTTCGAATTTGTGATATGCCAGGGTACCCCCCTTATCCTCTTCTGACTAACTCGTACGGGTCTAGGGCATAAGTGCTATGGGCCATTTTAGAGGCAATACCAACCTCTTCCTCTGGTATAATGGTCGATGTGGAGAATCTCTTAGTTTGGCCAGCCGGCAATAGTTCAGTTCGAATTAGTTGTATCTTGGATTCCATATCCCCCATCTGAACCCTCTACTGACAAACTCGTACGGGTCTAGGGTATATGTGCTATGGGCCATTTTAAAGGCAATAAGTACCTCTTCCTCTGGTATCATTGCCCGCGTGGAGAATCTCTTCGTTTGGTCAGCCGGCAATAGTTCATTTTCGAATTTGTGATATACCAGGGTACCCCTCCCCCTTATCCTTTTCTGACTAACTCGTACGGGTCTAGGGCATAAGTGCTATGGGCCATTTTAGAGGCAATACCAACCTCTACCTCTGGTATAATGGTCGGTGTGGAGAATCTCTTAGTTTGGCTAGCCGGCAATAGTTCAGTTCGAATTCGTTGTATCTTGGATTCCATATCCCCCCTTTAAACCCTCTACTGACAAACTCGTACGGGTCTAGGGTATAAGTGCTATGGGCCATTTTAAAGGCAATAAGTACCTCTTCCGCTGGTATCATTGCCCACATGGAGAATCTCTTCGTTTGGCCAGCCGGCAATAGTTCATTTTCGAATTTGTGATATACCAGGGTACCCCCCCTTATCCTTTTCTGACTAACTCGTACGGGTCTAGGGCATAAGTGCTATGGACCATTTTAGAGGCAATACCAACCTCTACCTCTGGTATAATGGTCGATGTGGAGAATCTCTTAGTTTGGCCAGCCGGCAATAGTTCAGTTCGAATTCGTTGTATCTTGGATTCCATATCCCCCCTTTGAACCCTCTACTGACAAACTCGTACGGGTCTAGGGTATAAGTGCTATGGGCCATTTTAAAGGCAATAAGTACCTCTTCCTCTGGTATCATTGCCCACGTGGAGAATCTCTTCGTTTGGCCAGCCGGCAATAGTTCATTTTCGAATTTGTGATATACCAGGGTACCCCTCCTTATCCTTTTCTGACTAACTCGTACGGGTCTAGGGCATAAGTGCTATGGGCCATTTTAGAGGCAATACCAACCTCTACCTCTGGTATAATGGTCGGTGTGGAGAATCTCTTAGTTTGGCCAGCCGGCAATAGTTCAGTTCGAATTCGTTGTATCTTGGATTCCATATCCCCCCTTTGAACCCTCTACTGACAAACTCGTACGGGTCTAGGGTATAAGTGCTATGGGTCATTTTAAAGGCAATAAGTACCTCTTCCTCTGGTATCATTGCCCACGTGGAGAATCTCTTCGTTTGGCCAGCCGGCAATAGTTCATTTTCGAATTTGTGATATACCAGGGTACCCCCCTTTATCCTTTTCTGACTAACTCGTACGGGTCTAGGGCATAAGTGCTATGGGCCATTTTAGAGGCAATACCAACCTCTACCTCTGGTATAATGGTCAGTGTGGAGAATCTCTTAGTTTGGCCAGCCGGCAATAGTTCAGTTCGAATTCGTTGTATCTTGGATTCCATATCCCCCTTTTGAACCCTCTACTGACAAACTCGTACGGGTCTAGGGTATAAGTGCTATGGGCCATTTTAAAGGCAATATGTACCTCTTCCTCTGGTATCATTGCCCACGTGGAGAATCTCTTCGTTTGGCCAGCCGGCAATAGTTCATTTTCGAATTTGTGATATGCCAGGGTACCCCCCTTATCCTCTTCTGACTAACTCGTACGGGTCTAGGGCATAAGTGCTATGGGCCATTTTAGAGGCAATACCAACCTCTTCCTCTGGTATAATGGTCGGTGTGGAGAATCTCTTAGTTTGGCCAGCCGGCAATAGTTCAGTTCGAATTCGTTGTATCTTGGATTCCATATCCCCCCTCTGAACCCTCTACTGACAAACTCGTACGGGTCTAGGGTATAAGTGCTCTGGGCCATTTTAAAGGCAATAAGTACCTCTTCCTCTGGTATCATTGCCCACGTGGAGAATCTCTTCGTTTGGCCAGCCGGCAATAGTTCATTTTCGAATTTGTGATATACCAGGGTACCCCTCCTTATCCTTTTCTGACTAACTCGTACGGGTCTAGGGCATAAGTGCTATGGGCCATTTTAGAGGCAATACCAACCTCTACCTCTGGTATAATGGTCGGTGTGGAGAATCTCTTAGTTTGGCCAGCCGGCAATAGTTCAGTTCGAATTCGTTGTATCTTGGATTCCATATCCCCCCTTTGAACCCTCTACTGACAAACTCGTACGGGTCTAGGGTATAAGTGCTATGGGTCATTTTAAAGGCAATAAGTACCTCTTCCTCTGGTATCATTGCCCACGTGGAGAATCTCTTCGTTTGGCCAGCCGGCAATAGTTCATTTTCGAATTTGTGATATACCAGGGTACCCCCCTTTATCCTTTTCTGACTAACTCGTACGGGTCTAGGGCATAAGTGCTATGGGCCATTTTAGAGGCAATACCAGCCTCTACCTCTGGTATAATGGTCAGTGTGGAGAATCTCTTAGTTTGGCCAGCCGGCAATAGTTCAGTTCGAATTCGTTGTATCTTGGATTCCATATCCCCCTTTTGAACCCTCTACTGACAAACTCGTACGGGTCTAGGGTATAAGTGCTATGGGCCATTTTAAAGGCAATATGTACCTCTTCCTCTGGTATCATTGCCCACGTGGAGAATCTCTTCGTTTGGCCAGCCGGCAATAGTTCATTTTCGAATTTGTGATATGCCAGGGTACCCCCCTTATCCTCTTCTGACTAACTCGTACGGGTCTAGGGCATAAGTGCTATGGGCCATTTTAGAGGCAATACCAACCTCTTCCTCTGGTATAATGGTCGGTGTGGAGAATCTCTTAGTTTGGCCAGCCGGCAATAGTTCAGTTCGAATTCGTTGTATCTTGGATTCCATATCCCCCCTCTGAACCCTCTACTGACAAACTCGTACGGGTCTAGGGTATAAGTGCTATTGGCCATTTTAAAGGCAATAAGTACCTCTTCCTCTGGTATCATTGCCCACGTGGAGAATCTCTTCGTTTGGTCAGCCGGCAATAGTTCATTTTCAAATTTGTGATATACCAGGGTACCCCCCCCCCTTATCCTTTTCTGACTAACTCGTACGGGTCTAGGGCATAAGTGCTATGGGCCATTTTAGAGGCAATACCAACCTCTACCTCTGGTATAATGGTCGGTGTGGAGAATCTCTTAGTTTGGCTAGCCGGCAATAGTTCAGTTCGAATTCGTTGTATCTTGGATTCCATATCCCCCCTTTAAACCCTCTACTGACAAACTCGTACGGGTCTAGGGTAAAGGTGCTATGGGCCATTTTAAAGGCAATAAGTACCTCTTCCGCTGGTATCATTGCCCACATGGAGAATCTCTTCGTTTGGCCAGCCGGCAATAGTTCATGTTCGAATTTGTGATATACCAGGGTACCCCTCCTTATCCTTTTCTGACTAACTCGTACGGGTCTAGGGCATAAGTGCTATAAGCCATTTTAGAGGCAATACCAACCTCTACCTCTGGTATAATGGTCGGTGTGGAGAATCTCTTAGTTTGGCTAGCCGGCAATAGTTCAGTTCGAATTCGTTGTATCTTGGATTCCATATCCCCCCTTTGAACCCTCTACTGACAAACTCGTACGGGTCTAGGGTAGAAGTGTTATGGGCCATTTTAAAGGCAATAAGTACCTCTTCCGCTGGTATCATTGCCCACGTGGAGAATCTCTTCGTTTGGCCATCCGGCAATAGTTCATTTTCGAATTTGTGATATACCACGGTACCCCCCCCCCCCCCTTATCCTTTTCTGACTAACTCGTACGGGTCTAGGGCATAAGTGCTATGGGCCATTTTAGAGGCAATACCAACCTCTACCTCTGGTATAATGGTCGGTGTGGAGAATCTCTTAGTTTGGCCAGCCGGCAATAGTTCAGTTCGAATTCGTTGTATCTTGGATTCCATATCCCCCCTTTGAACCCTCTACTGACAAACTCGTACGGGTCTAGGGTATAAGTGCTATGGGTCATTTTAAAGGCAATAAGTACCTCTTCCTCTGGTATCATTGCCCACGTGGAGAATCTCTTCGTTTGGCCAGCCGGCAATAGTTCATTTTCGAATTTGTGATATACCAGGGTACCCCCCTTTATCCTTTTCTGACTAACTCGTACGGGTCTAGGGCATAAGTGCTCTGGGCCATTTTAGAGGCAATACCAACCTCTACCTCTTGTATAATGGTCAGTGTGGAGAATCTCTTAGTTTGGCCAGCCGGCAATAGTTCAGTTCGAATTCGTTGTATCTTGGATTCCATATCCCCCCTTTGAACCCTCTACTGACAAACTCGTACGGGTCTAGGGTATATGTGCTATGGGCCATTTTTAAGGCAATATGTACCTCTTCCGCTGGTATCATTGCCCACGTGGAGAATCTCTTCGTTTGGCCAGCCGGCAATAGTTCATTTTCGAATTTGTGATATACCAGGGTACCCCCCCTTATCCTTTTCTGACATAACTCGTACGGGTCTAGGGCATAAGTGCTATGGGCCATTTTAGGGGCAATACCAACCTCTACCTCTGGTATAATGGTCGGTGTGGAAAATCTCTTAGTTTGGCTAGCCGGCAATAGTTCAGTTCGAATTCGTTGTATCTTGGATTCCATATCCCCCCTTTGAACCCTCTACTGACAAACTCGTACGGGTCTAGGGTGTAAGTCCTATGGGCCATTTTAAAGGCAATAAGTACCTCTTCCGCTGGTATCATTGCCCACGTGGAGAATCTCTTCGTTTGGCCAGCCGGCAATAGTTCATTTTCGAATTTGTGATATACCAGGGTACCCCCCCTTATCCTTTTCTGACTAACTCGTACGGGTCTAGGGCATAAGTGCTCTGGGCCATTTTAGAGGCAATACCAACCTCTACCTCTGGTATAATGGTCGGTGTGGAGAATCTCTTAGTTTGGCCAGCCGGCAATAGTTCAGTTCGAATTCGTTGTATCTTGGATTCCATATCCCCCCTTTGAACCCTCTACTGACAAACTCGTACGGGTCTAGGGTATAAGTGCTATGGGCCATTTTAAAGGCAATAAGTACCTCTTCCTCTGGTATCATTGCCCACGTGGAGAATCTCTTCGTTTGGCCAGCCGGCAATAGTTCATTTTCGAATTTGTGATATACCAGGGTACCTTCCTTTATCCTTTTCTGACTAACTCGTACGGGTCTAGGGCATAAGTGCTCTGGGCTATTTTAAAGGCAATATGTACCTCTTCCGCTGGTATCATTGCCCACTTGGAGAATCTCTTCGTTTGGTCAGCCGGCAATAGTTCATTTTCGAATTTGTGATATACCAGGGTACCCCCCCTTATCCTTTTCTGACATAACTCGTACGGGTCTAGGGCATAAGTGCTCTGGGCCATTTTAGAGGCAATACCAACCTCTACCTCTGGTATAATGTTCAGTGTGGAGAATCTCTTAGTTTGGCCAGCCGGCAATAGTTCAGTTCGAATTCGTTGTATCTTTGATTCCATATCCCCCCTTTGAACCCTCTACTGACAAACTCGTACGGGTCTAGGGTATAAGTGATATGGGCTATTTTAAAGGCAATATGTACCTCTTCCGCTGGTATCATTGTCCACTAGGAAAATCTCTTCGTTTGGCCAGCCGGCAATAGTTCATTTTCGAATTTGTGATATGCCAGGGTACCCCTCTTATCCTTTTCTGACTAACTCGTACGGGTCTAGGGCATAAGTGCTCTGGGCCATTTTAGAGGCAATACCAACCTCTACCTCTGGTATAATGGTCGGTGTGGAGAATCTCTTAGTTTGGCCAGCCGGCAATAGTTCAGTTCGAATTCGTTGTATCTTAGATTCCATATCCCCCCTTTGAACCCTCTACTGACAAACTCGTACGGGTCTAGGGTATAAGTGCTATGGGCCATTTTAAAGGCAATAAGTACCTCTTCCTCTGGTATCATTGCCCACGTGGAGAATCTCTTCGTTTAGCCAGCCGGCAATAGTTCATTTTCGAATTTGTGATATACCAGGGTACCCCCCCCCCCCCTTATCCTTTTCTGACTAACTCGTACGGGTCTAGTGCATAAGTGCTCTGGGCCATTTTAGAGGCAATACCAACCTCTACCTCTGGTATAATGGTCGGTGTGGAGAATCTCTTAGTTTGGCCAGCAGGCAATAGTTCAGTTCGAATTCGTTGTATCTTGGATTCCATATCCCCCCTCTGAACCCTCTACTGACAAACTCGTACGGGTCTAGGGTATAAGTGCTATGGGCCATTTTAAAGGCAATAAGTACCTCTTCCTCTGGTATCATTGCCCACGTGGATAATCTCTTCGTTTGGCCAGCCGGCAATAGTTCATTTTCGAATTTGTGATATACCAGGGTACCCCCCCTTATCCTTTTCTGACTAGCTCGTACGGGTCTAGGGCATAAGTGCTATGGGCCATTTTAGAGGCAATACCAACCTCTACCTCTGGTATAATGGTCGGTGTGGAGAATCTCTTAGTTTGGCCAGCCGGCAATAGTTCAGTTCGAATTCGTTGTATCTTGGATTCCATATCTCCCCTTTGAACCCTCTACTGACAAACTCGTACGGGTCTAGGGTATAAGTGCTATGGGCCATTTTAAAGGCAATAAATACTTCTTCCTCTGGTATCATTGCCCACGTGGAGAATCTCTTCGTTTTGGCCAGCCGGCAATAGTTCATTTTCGAATTTGTGATATACCAGGATACCCCCCTTTATCCTTTTCTGACTAACTCGTACGGGTCTAGGGCATAAGTGCTATGGACCATTTTAGAGGCAATACCAACCTCTACCTCTGGTATAATGGTCAGTGTGGAGAATCTCTTAGTTTGGCCATCCGTCAATAGTTCAGTTCGAATTCGTTGTATCTTGGATTCCATATCCCCCATTGAACCCTCTACTGACAAACTCGTACGGGTCTAGGGTATAAGTGCTATGGGCCATTGTAAAGGCAATATGTACCTCTTCCGCTGGTATCATTGCCCACTTGGAGAATCTCTTCGTTTGGCCAGCCGGTAATAGTTCATTTTCGAATTTGTGATATGCCAGGGTACCCCCCTTATCCTTTTCTGACTAACTCGTACGGGTCTAGGGCATAAGTGCTCTGGGCCATTTTAGAGGCAATACCAACCTCTACCTCTGGTATAATGGTCGGTGTGGAGAATCTCTTAGTTTGGCCAGCCGGCAATAGTTCAGTTCGAATTCGTTGTATCTTAGATTCCATATCCCCCCTTTGAACCCTCTACTGACAAACTCGTACGGGTCTAGGGTATAAGTGCTATGGGCCATTTTAAAGGCAATAAGTACCTCTTCCGCTGGTATCATTGCCCACGTGGAGAATCTCTTCGTTTGGCCAGCCGGCAATAGTTCATTTTCGAATTTGTGATATACCAGGGTACCCCCCCCCCCCCCTTATCCTTTTCTGACTAACTCGTACGGGTCTAGGGCATAAGTGCTATGGGCCATTTTAGAGGCAATACCAACCTCTACCTCTGGTATAATGGTCGGTGTGGAGAATCTCTTAGTTTGGCCAGCCGGCAATAGTTCAGTTCGAATTCGTTGTATCTTGGATTCCATATCCCCCCTTTGAACCCTCTACTGACAAACTCGTACGGGTCTAGGGTATAAGTGCTATAGGCCATTTTAAAGGCAATAAGTACCTCTTCCTCTAGTATCATTGCCCACGTGGAGAATCTCTTCGTTTGGCCAGCCGGCAATAGTTCATTTTCGAATTTGTGATATACCAGGGTACCCCCCCTTATCCTTTTCTGACTAACTCGTACGGGTCTAGGGCATAAGTGCTCTGGACCATTTTAGAGGCAATACCAACCTCTACATCTGGTATAATGGTTGGTGTGGAGAATCTCTTAGTTTGGCCAGCCGGCAATAGTTCAGTTCGAATTCGTTGTATCTTGGATTCCATATCCCCCCTTTGAACCCTCTACTGACAAACTCGTACGGGTCTAGGGTATAAGTGCTATGGGCCATTTTAAAGGCAATAAGTACCTCTTCCGCTGGTATCATTGCCCACGTGGAGAATCTCTTCGTTTGGCCAGCCGGCAATAGTTCATTTTCGAATTTGTGATATACCAGGGTACCCCCTTATCCTTTTCATACTATCTCGTACGGGTCTAGGGCATAAGTGCTATGGGCCATTTTAGAGGCAATACACACCTCTACCTCTGGTATGATGGTCGATGTGGAGAATCTCTTAGTTTGGCCAGCCGGCAATAGTTCAGTAAGAATTCGTTGTAAACCGGATACCATATCCCCCCTTTTAACCCTCTACTGACAAACTCGTATGGGCCTAGGGTACAAGTGCTATAGGCCATTTTAAAGGCAATAAGTACCTCTTCGTCTGGTACCATTGCCGACGTGGAGAATCTCTTCGTTTGGCCAGCCGGCAATAGTTCCTTTTAGAATTTGTGATATACCAGGGTACCCCTTATCCTCTCCTGACTAACTCGTACGGGTCTAGGGCATAAGTGCTATGGGCCATGTTAGAGGCAATACCAACCTCTACCTCTGGTATGATGGTCAATGTGGAGAATCTCTTAGTTTTGCCAGCCGGCAATAGTTCAGTAAGAATTTGTTGTAAACCGGATACCATATCCCCCCTTTGAACCCTCTACTGACAAACTCGTACGGGTCTAGGGTACAAGTGCTATAGGCCATTTTAAAGGCAATAAGTACCTCTTCGTCTGGTACCATTGCGCGTGTGGAGAATCTCTTCGTTTGGCCAGCCGGCAATAGTTCATTTTAGAATTTGTGATATACCAGGGTACCCCTTATCCTCTCCTGACTAACTCGTACGGGTCTAGGGCATAAGTGCTATGGGCCATGTTAGAGGCAATACCAACCTCTACCTCTGGTATGATGGTCAATGTGGAAAATCTCTTAGTTTGGCCAGCCGGCAATAGTTCAGTAAGAATTCGTTGTAAACCGGATACCATATCCCCCATTTGAACCCTCTACTGACAAACTCGTACGGGTCTAGGGTATAAGTGCTATGGGCCATTTTAAAGGCAATAAGTACCTCTTCGTCTGATACCATTGCCCACGTGGAGAATCTCTTCGTTTGGCCAGCCGGCAATAGTTCATTTTCGAATTTGTGATATACCAGGATACCCCCTTATTCTCTCCTGACTAACTCGTACGGGTCTAGGGCATAAGTGCTATGGGCCATTTTAGAGGCAATAATATGAATTGTTAATAATGACTCAGATTGGTCTCCATAATTTTGAAGAATCATATGTCATTGAAATAGTAATTGACAGTTGTTATTTTTCTGTTATTTTTATTTCTGCAATTAACTATGTTTCTATTTTTCTGATATGTTTAAATAGAAAATACTGTCGTAATATTGTATGTTTTAGTTTCATGATTGGACTATATTTGTAGACAACGAACAAATGACCATCAATTCTCTGTCATTCCTAAATTTCTATATTTAATCAATTTTTAAAATTTATTATAGCTTACATTGATTTAATTATCACAAAATTTTAATAAGAACTGTTCTTTACTTTATTTGTTTGTTGTAATGTCCCGTTTAATTTCTATATTTTATATTTTTTTTAAACTTGTTATTGCTTTAGTTTACATTATTTCTCTAATCACAGAATGTTAAAAGATCGTTTCTTTGTTTTATATTTATGGAGGCATTTACATTGTTTTTATTACATTTACAATGTTGTTTAAAGACGCAGACCTTGAAGAAGACCCAAAGTTGATTCAATAAACGCGGACCTCGAAGAAGACACCCATTGACATGCCTATTTGAAGTAATATCAAATATAAATAGGAACGTTATTTAATTATAATTATCGTTCATAGTTTCTAACAACACTTCTTCGAACGCAAGTCATCTCATGAATATTATTGACGGCTCATGAATATTATTGAAGGCTGGCCTCATGAATATTAACGCCGGCTGCTATCGACGGCTAGATCCACACTAGTCCACTAGACTGGGGTATAATAACGCGAGATTGCAATGTAGCCAAATAGAATAATGTATTATAATGAAACATACATCTAATGTAATTATTTCTTCATGACAATAGTTTAAACTTTGTTATATATTATGTAAGATGTTGTAAGATTGTCAATGACTAAATGTTATCCTCTGTAATATGTTGTCGTAAGGCCCTCAACAACGAGTCAGATTTATATTTTGTTTAACTTTTCATAGTGGACATATACGACACTATTATTTGAAAGAGAGACATTTCAGAAGTAAAACAGATCCCAGAATTATTTTGCGATTTAAAGTTAAAAAAATTCAGATATCATTTTTTTACCAGAAACAAAAGGAACAACAACCACAAAAAGTAAATTTTAATCTTTGACCAACCTGATGTTCAAAGTTTATTTCCTATAGTCATCACGACCTCTATATTCCACAATACATTTATATTGAATGTGAAAGAAGTGAAGAAAGTGCTTCGTGATAAATGTATCGACCTATTAAAGGGCATTTGAAGTATACAAATGCAAAAAAGATATATTTTATTTGAATACCAAATGTTCATATATCTCTCTTATTTAATTGTTAAACAAATTTTAACTTGAATATTTCTTTCTTATTCTTGTCACTTTTTATATATATCATCACAGGAACAAGCTATTGAAATCCTATTTAATGTATAACTCTCATCATGAAAATACTACACATAAAAATGTGCTCCGGAATATTCCGGACTGGACGGCAATTTCAAAATTGGGCATGGTGAGTGAGTCCGGAATATTCCGGAGTGGTCGGAGTCCGGAGCCGAGCTGACTCCGGAATATTCCGGACCAGTCCGGACTATTCCGGAGTGAGGGAATCGGGATTCAGGCCCAGGTCCGGAATATTCCGGAGTGGTCCGGACCATTCCGGAGTGGGGGAACCGGGACGCAGGGGGAGGGAGTCGGGATTTAGGCGGAGGGAGGATCCCCCCTCAACACCTCCCCCCACCCCCCTCCGGATTTAGATGTGTGTATATTTAAAATATTTTCACGCATAGATAGATATTTATACTATCAGTAGGACATTGTTTGTTTGATTATTAAGATTTATATGTATATATGATTTCTGATTTTGTTTTTCTATTTTGTAGGCTGTCGTGTACTATGCAGCGGTGTTGCCGATATCATGACATCGGGACTCAATATTTTGATTTAATAAAATTTAACAGTAAGCTGCACATGCTGGCGAGCTATTTCTATGTAACAAGTGTTTGTTTTTATTTTATAAATACTTTATATACGTTTGAGTTGACGAATTAGAATATAAACTAGATTTTTTTGTCAGTTGAACAAATAATAAACTTGAGTTATTGCACTTTGTATGACAGGTAGGATCGTGACCCATTTTTCTATATTCTGAAACTCCACACGCATTTTTAATGCATACATTACAAGTTTACTTAAGAATTGAATGCTCTTTTTTGTAAATTTATTGGGGTGTAAAAGCGTTGACCGAAGTACATTTTGTATGAAGCGCGGCTTCATACTAAAAATGTGCGCACGGTCAACGCTTTTACAACCCTATAAAGTTACAAAAAAAAGCATTCAATACTTATAACTACATTTTTACCTATAGGAACATGAAAACACGCCTTTTATCAATTTTTTTATTTCATTTAACTATGCACTTTATTGTGGAACATCGTGTCATCATGAGTGAAAAGTTGCATTGTGTAATGCAATTGATTAAGGAATATCACGAGATTGCTAGTTAGCCAACCAGAATAACGTATTATAATGAAACATACAATTATAAGCATATGAAAGTCTCCCAAAAATAAAATATTATCGTATACCGTATAGCGGGTTATTTTCGCGGGGTGTAAATTTTCGCTTATTTTCACGGATAGAACAAAATCGCCAAAATAAATTCCGCCAATTTAAAACGGCACATTCAAAGGCTTTGAATCCACCAAAATAAAAACCGGCAAAATATTTCGTATACCTTTTTCAATGAAAATCGCGAAATTTTACCCCGCGAAAATAACCCGCTATTGCTCGTTATATATATACGGAATATGGTTGTATCTGTATCATAAGTTGAGAATGTTTTTCTTAAGAGCACAGTGATCATAAAATTTCAGAAACGTTTTCACCGCTTCACAGCTTAATATGTTGGCATAATGCGTTTTAAAGTCATTGTATGTTTTATGCATGTCACTATGACCCAAAGAAGTGTGACGCTGTTCAATGATTGCATAATTGGCCGTTTCAGAATCTAAAGCATCATGGGTAATTTCATTGTTCGTACCCCAAAGTGAAAATAACGTTACGTCATTGGTTGAATTTCGATTGTTTAGGACGTTTTAAACCAATCAAAACGCTTTGGTGTACGCTTTTGAAAATATTACCCAGGATGCATTAGATTCTATGGCAACACAGAAGATAACACAGTAAATAACTTGTTCATCTGAAATCTAATGAACAATTCCATAAGCTGAACTTTTTGAAGTATATACCCTCCTGCACCATTTTTTTAATATGCAAAAATTGAATACCAGGTCTCTAATGCATAGTATCAAAATACTAGAGAGAGTAAATTATTTTCATGGACGTCAAGTTGGTTACTTATTCCTTATTCGTTACTTATTCCTTATTCGTTACTTATTTGGTACTTATTCCTTATTCTTTATTCGTTACCTATTCGTTACTTATTCCTTATTCGTTACCTATTTGTTACTTATTCCTTATTCGTTACCTATTCGCTACTTATTCCTTATTCGTTACTTATTCGATTTTTAATATCCTTCACCCTTTTTAATTGTTTATATTCTTCTCTATGGTAATAGTTCTAAATTTGATGATGTAAAATGACACTTAAAGTTTGATCACCTATTTATACGTCTTTGTGCTCAAACGATCCTGTTACTTTATGTTCGATACTTATTTGTTCCTTATTTGATTTTTTACCTGTTCTACCTTTTAACTGCTTTATACTCGTACGTTTGGTTCTTGGTACGAAGAGGTGAAATCACCCTTTAAGCGCTTGTATAAAAAAGAAGATGTGGTATGATTGCCAATGAGACAACTCTCCATAATAGACCAAAATGACACTGCAGAAATTAACAACTATAGGTCACGGTACGGCCTTTAACAATGAACAAATCCATACCGCATAGTCAGATATGAAAGGCTCCGACATGACAATGTAAAAAAATAGCGTGTACGTACCCGTTTCAGCGCTCAACTGATACCCTGTTACTAATTCGTTCCTTATTCGCGTATAATACGTGTGTCTTACGTTGCACGTTTTAAAAAATGATTTTTAATTGTTTTCTTGTCTCTGGTGGTAGATTTGGGTTCTAAGAGGTGATAGAACTAAATAAGCGCTTATGCACCCGTTTCAGAGCTTGACTGTTACTCTGTTACTTATTCGTTACTTATTCGCTTATAATACGTTTGTTATACGTTGCACTTTTATAAAGAAATATTTTCGTGTCTCTGGTGGTCACTATGTGTTCCTAGAGGTGAAATACCCCTATGAGCGCGTATGTACCCGTTTCAGCGCTCGACTGTTACCCTGTTACGTATTCGTTCCTTAATCGCGTATAATACGTGTATTATACGTTGCACATTTTAAAAACAACATTTTCAATTGTTTTCTTGTCTCTGGTGGTAGATTTGGGTTCTAAGAGGTGATATAACTCTATGAGTGCGTATGTACATATTTCAGCGCTCGACTGTTACCCTGTTACGTATTCGTTACTTAATCGCTTATAGTACTTTGTTATACGTTGCACTTTTAAAAAGAAATATTGTCGTGTCTCTGATGATAACTTTGTGTTCTTAAAGCTGAAATACCCCTATTAGCGCGTATGTACCCGTTAGAGCGCTCAACTAATACCCTCTTACTTATTCATTCCTTATTCACGTATAATACGTGTGCTATACGTTGCACTTTTTAAAAAGAAATATGTTTGTGTCTCTGGTGGTAACGTTGTGTTTTAAAGGAGAAATACCCCTATTTGAACTTATGTTCCCGTTTCAGTGCTCAACTGTCACCCTGTTACGTATTCGTTACTTAATCGCTTATGATACGTTTGTTATACGTTGCAACTTTAAAAAGAAATATTGTCCTGTCTCTGATGGTAACTTTGTGTTCTTAGAGCTGAAATACCCCTATTAGCGCGTATGTACCCGTTCCAGCGCTCAACTTATACCCTGTTACTTATTCGTTTCTTATTCGCGTATTATACGTGTTATACGTTGCACCTTTTAAAAAATGAATTTCAATTGTTTTCTTGTCTCTGGTGGTTGATTTGGGTTCTAAGAGGTGATATAACTCTATAAGCGCATATGTACCCGTTTCAGCGCTCGACTATTACCCTGTTACTTATCCGTTACTTATTCGCTTATAATACGTTTGTTATACGTTGCACTTTTAAAAAGAAAAATTTTCGTGTCTCTTGTGGTAACTATATGTTCCTAGAGGTGAAATACCCCTATGAGCGCTTATATAACCGTTTCAGCGCACGACTGATACCCTGTTACTTATTCGCGTATAATACGTGTGTTTTACGTTGCACCTTTTAAAAATGATTTTCAATTGTTTTCTTGTCTCTGGTGGTAGATTTGGGTTCTAAGAGGTGATATAACTCTATGAGTGCGTATGTACATATTTCAGCGCTCGACTGTTACCCTGTTACGTATTCGTTACTTAATCGCTTATAGTACGTTTGTTATACGTTGCACTTTTAAAAAGAAATATTGTCGTGTCTCTGATGATAACTTTGTGTTCTTAAAGCTGAAATACCCCTATTAGCGCGTATGTACCCGTTCCAGCGCTCAACTAATACCCTCTTACTTATTCATTCCTTATTCACGTATAATACGTGTGCTATACGTTGCACTTTTTAAAAAGAAATATGTTTGTGTCTCTGGTGGTAACGTTGTGTTTTAAAGGAGAAATACCCCTATTAGAACTTATGTTCCCGTTTCAGTGCTCAACTGTCACCCTGTTACGTATTCGTTACTTAATCGCTTATGATACGTTTGTTATACGTTGCAACTTTAAAAAGAAATATTGTCCTGTCTCTGATGGTAACTTTGTGTTCTTAGAGCTGAAATACCCCTATTAGCGCGTATGTACCCGTTCCAGCGCTCAACTTATACCCTGTTACTTATTCGTTTCTTATTCGCGTATTATACGTGTGTTATACGTTGCACCTTTTAAAAAATGAATTTCAATTGTTTTCTTGTCTCTGGTGGTTGATTTGGGTTCTAAGAGGTGATATAACTCTATAAGCGCATATGTACCCGTTTCAGCGCTCGACTATTACCCTGTTACTTATCCGTTACTTATTCGCTTATAATACGTTTGTTATATACGTTGCACTTTTAAAAAGAAAAATTTTCGTGTCTCTTGTGGTAACTATATGTTCCTAGAGATGAAATACCCCTATGAGCGCTTATATAACCGTTTCAGCGCACGACTGATACCCTGTTACTTATTCGCGTATAATACGTGTGTTTTACGTTGCACCTTTTAAAAATGATTTTCAATTGTTTTCTTGTCTCTGGTGGTAGATTTGGGTTCTAAGAGGTGATATAACTCTATGAGTGCGTATGTACATATTTCAGCGCTCGACTGTTACCCTGTTACGTATTCGTTACTTAATCGCTTATAGTACGTTTGTTATACGTTGCACTTTTAAAAAGAAATATTGTCGTGTCTCTGATGATAACTTTGTGTTCTTAAAGCTGAAATACCCCTATTAGCGCGTATGTACCCGTTCCAGCGCTCAACTAATACCCTCTTACTTATTCATTCCTTATTCACGTATAATACGTGTGCTATACGTTGCACTTTTTAAAAAGAAATATGTTTGTGTCTCTGGTGGTAACGTTGTGTTTTAAAGGAGAAATACCCCTATCAGAACTTATGTTCCCGTTTCAGTGCTCAACTGTCACCCTGTTACGTATTCGTTACTTAATCGCTTATGATACGTTTGTTATACGTTGCAACTTTAAAAAGAAATATTGTCCTGTCTCTGATGGTAACTTTGTGTTCTTAGAGCTGAAATACCCCTATTAGCGCGTATGTACCCGTTCCAGCGCTCAACTTATACCCTGTTACTTATTCGTTTCTTATTCGCGTATTATACGTGTGTTATACGTTGCACCTTTTAAAAAATGAATTTCAATTGTTTTCTTGTCTCTGGTGGTTGATTTGGGTTCTAAGAGGTGATATAACTCTATAAGCGCATATGTACCCGTTTCAGCGCTCGACTATTACCCTGTTACTTATCCGTTACTTATTCGCTTATAATACGTTTGTTATACGTTGCACTTTTAAAAAGAAAAATTTTCGTGTCTCTTGTGGTAACTATATGTTCCTAGAGATGAAATACCCCTATGAGCGCTTATATAACCGTTTCAGCGCACGACTGATACCCTGTTACTTATTCGCGTATAATACGTGTGTTTAACGTTGCACCTTTTAAAAATGATTTTCAATTGTTTTCTTGTCTCTGGTGGTAGATGTGGGTTCTAAGAGGTGATATAACTCAATAAGCGCGTATGCACCCGTTCAGAGCTTGACTGTTACCCTGTTACTTATTCGTTACTTATTCGCTTATAATACGTTTGTTATACGTTGCACTTTTAAAAAGATTTATTTTCGTGTCTCTGGTGGTAACGTTGGGTTTTTAAATTAGCCCCTATTAGAACTTATGTTCCCGTTTCAGTGCTCGACTGATACCCTGTTATTTTTTCGTTCCTTATTCGCTTATAATACACGTGTTATACGTTGCTCTTTTTAAAAAAGAGATTTTTTTCTTCTATTTCTTGTCTCTGGTGGTAGTGTGTGGTTATAAGGGGTGAAATTATCCCATTAACGCGTATGTACCTGCTTCAGTGCACGACTGATACTCTTACTTATTCTTTCCTATTTCACTCATAATACGTGTGTTATACGCTGCACCTTTTAAAAATAGATTTTCAATTTTTTACTTGTCCCTGGTGGTAACTATTGTCTCTTACAGGTAGAAAAGCCCTACTAGTGCGTATGTATCCGTTTAAGCTCTTGATTGATACCCTGTTTTTAATAAACTGTTTTAATAAGAATGAACAACAATCTTTCATTTATTTTTTTTCTGGAATCAACCCTTTATTTACCTCGAGAGTTATAACAATATCTAAAAAAACGCGTCTAGATATAAAGTTGATTTTAAAAAAAAGGACCTCTACGAGCGTCAATTATCGATTTTTTTTAGATATATATGTTTCTTTGAATACATATAAGTAAAAAAAAATCATTAATATCTAAGCACACGCATTCGGAAGAGTATCTAAAGAACGTTTGCAATCTTAGAGAACGATAACTCTGCATGGGAGATTAAACGGAAAAAAACTAGGTTACAAGGAAGTAATTATTTACATAGGCGACAATGGTAGCCTTATTTGGTCCTGCCTTTTCACTATCAAAGATCCATTAAAAAAATTTCCGAATTCTGAATTATCAACACCTTTGGGTGTAATTGCAATGGTCAAACACATATGGTGCCGCAGCTTTTTTGATAGAAAAATGGCATTTTTAAGGGTACTCAACGGTTCCGGAATTTTCGAAATAGTATGAATGAAGAACACCCCTTGCTTAATTTGGCACAGAAAATCTTGCTAGTCTTAGAGAGTTTTCTCTAAATTTCTCGCTATTTCTACACCAATGGCCAACACTCATTTCTCACTATTTCAATTTTAATTTCTAATTACCAAGGCAGCAGAAAATAAATTTACTTCTACCTATTATCTTGGATGTAAAATCTAGGTGGCGCCAGCGATCTATATTTACTTCCTTTTAACCTACTAATGCCTTCTCAAATCCAATCTATTAGACAAATCGAATTATTACAGAAGAGTGTCCCCCGTGCACTTGCACTGCACTATTATTAATGTTCCAGACCGTATGAGTATTTGGACCGTACGCGTACGCGTATCAAAATACGCATACGGTCGGACCGTACGCGTACGGTCGGACTGATATTAAGAAGTTGGTCAAGCTTATTAGATACAAATGTATATAACAGATCAACATGACTTATATCTCCAATTAATATAAAAAGTTCAACAGCATTTGACATAAAAACTTAATATTTTAACTATTTAAAAAGATCACGCTTATTTAATCTGTTAATCTCCTGTATTTTGCAGGCCGGTAATTCATTAATTGCAGCTCAGTATGCTCATTGAAATTGAAGTTATCGGAAGTAAACATAATGTGGGAGGACAATTGTTTTAGAATATTTATGATCTTTACAAAAGAAATGCATACGCAAAGGAACATGCATTAACAAAACATGTAAATGTAAAAAATACGACGTTCTTATTAGAGTCAAGTGTCACCTTCGGCCAGAGTAACAAAATAGAATTCACGGATATACAATTAAGCAAATATTTAATTTCAATTGTTCGCTATTCACTTTATCATCGGCCATCTATTTTGTAATAATAACAATTTGTATAACTAAAAAAAAAGATTTTGATAAATGTTTGTTTAAATTTAACCCATATGATCCCAAAACGTATGATCAGCTGGACCGTACGCGTATACTCATACGGTCCGACCGTACGCGTATGGTCGGACCGTACGAGTATACGAATACGGTCCGGACCGTACGCGTACGGTCCAAATACTCATATGGTCTGGAACATAAATACAGTGGAATAGAATTATAATACAAATATATGGAAATTATAAATACATGGAACTATAATAATACAAATATTAATATGTAGTATATCACTATAATAAACCTACAATATAATAGTCATTACGATGAGGTATAATTCCCTGTCATTAATTTATCATCCACGCCCTAAGAACAAAAATATATCTGTACATTAACCTCACTTTCAGATATAGAGATGTGATTTTATTTACTGGGACAAGTGCTTGTCGGACCATCCACAAGAACTTGCGGTCATCCAATGTTCAGTACTTCAGCACTTTGATTTACTTTGTACAAATATAGAACTTTATAAAAGTCATTTGCACTGAGGGGAGTGGACACAACGCCTGCATAAATATTACTGTTTTATCATTTATATATAATGTTTAATATGTTCATTTTTCCATTGTGTATATTGTATTGTATTGTTTGTATATGCCTTCAACCCCCAGGGGTATAAATGTGCATTTCATGAATAAATAAATATATTCCATTTGATCGTATTCCTCTTGTCGTGGTTCGGTATATTTTCATATAGTTTTCAGATTTTTTACTTTTAACGTTCTTAATGTGGGTTCGTCGAGCAATGCGATAAGGACGCATAATAATTTATTAAGCATAGTTTCCTTTGTGATATTTTGTCTATCTTTTTACTTATGTTTTTATGAACTTGATCGGATTAGCGTATATGTCATTATGAGAAGAGTCTCTTGTGGAGCCCCTTAAGTGCCAAAGTAACAGAAATATCTGTATTTGCCGAACATTTAAGCTGGTGCGCACATATATATTTAAAAACTGGTGCGCATAACTTTCAAAATCTAGTGCGCTCGACTTGTGAACTGGTGCACACGAGTTTAAAGTAGTGCTCGCCAATTTGAAAGTCATATGAACAAGTTTGAAAGTTATTAAATGTGCCTAAGTTTGAAAGATATGTGCACAAGTTTGAAAGTAATGTGCATAAGTTTGAAAGATATGTGCACAAGTTTGAAAGTAATGTGCATAAGTTTGAAAGATATGTGCACAAGTTTGAAAGTCATGTGCGCCAGTTATTTAAGTTTCACATCATCTACGAATGTCGTGTGCGCCAGTTTGAAAATCCTGCGCACAATTTTATAGTCATGCGAAACAGTTTGAAGTCATGAAATCCTGTTCAAAAGTCATGCGCACCAGATCTTGAAGTTCGCAAATACCATCATGGAAAGTCGCGAGCACGTGTTTTGAAGTCATTCGCGCCAGTTTGAAAATCATGCACACAAGTTCAAAAGTCACTCAAGGGGCTACTTAGTTATGCTGAACTATACTGACTGTATAATTAACTACATGTATAACCTTTTTTTTTTGGCTTGCGTATTTGTTTGAATCGATTGTTAGCATGTTTGTTCTGTGTGAGCCAAGGCTGCGTGCTGACGTCCAAACTTTGACCTATAATGATTTACTTTTACGAATTGTGACTTAGATGGAGAGTTGTCTCATTGGCACTCATATACCACATCTTCTGATATCTATTGAACGTTAAATAAAGCTGGATTGTATGTCTGCGATGCATGCTGCTAGGTTCCATATAATTATGTCAACGTAAAAACAATTTAGTGTGTTAGTGTTGATCCCCTAATTTGACGTTATTATGGAATAAAGAACACCACAATTTGTTTAGAAAAATGCCTGTGCCAAATCAGAAATAATTTATGACAGTTATTTATCTGCTCTTTTGTTTTAAACAAATTTCTTTTATCAAATTTTACAAACTTCAGCAAGGATTTTCGTTTTATAGATATGACTCCATAAAAACATTTTAAAAACTAATGGGCATCAGATGAGACAATCTTAACTTTTCAAACAAAATAAAACTTATGCAGGACAGACAGACACCATTAAACTTATGCAGGGCGGACAGACACCAATGTATTATATTGTTAAGTTATGGTTTTTTTCTTTGTTTTTTTTTTTTTGTTTTTTTAAATATTACCACTTTTGTAAACTGAATCAGAATAACTTTCAGAACTATTACAATAATATTGAACGATATTTCTAAGGGATAAATAGTTTATGTATTTGAAATTTGACGAAAAAAAATCATATTTATTTACATTCTTACTTCTCTGAAATTTCGAATAAAAATCTGCCGTTTGTAATTTATCAAACGTGCGACTTTTGTCGCAGAAAGCTTGACATAATGAAGTGATCCTGCGGCGGCGGAGTTAGCTGACTTCTTTAAAGCTTAATATTTTAGAAGGTGGAAGACCTTGATGCTTCATACTTTATATATAGATACCTCATGTTACTAAGTTTTCGTGACGTTTGTCACATGACCATTGACCTCATTGACCTCAATTTCATGGTTCAGTGACTACTTGGAAAAATTGTAATTTTGTTGTAGAGCTAATTTCTCTCTTATAATGATAAAAATGATCACTGTATTCAGTATGTGCGTACCTTGCAATGTCCTCATGACCGTCAGACAGTTTATACTTGATCAATTGCATGGATCAGTAAACAAGGTTGAGTTTTGGTGGTCAAGTCCATATCTCTGATACTATAAGAAATAGGTGTAGTAGATTCGGTGTAAGGAATAAGTGTAAGGTGTACATATCCAATTTCAGGTGCTATCTAGCCTGGACATCATTTTATGGTATAGTGGTTATAATTAAGTTTTTGTGTTTCGGTCTGTTTTTCTTATACTATATGCAATATGTTTACTATATATCTGGTGTATGGAATGATTGTAAGGTACACATGTTTAACTGCATGTGTCATCTGACCTAATTTTCATTGTTCAGTGGTCAAAGTTTTGAAATTATTTTTTTATAACACTGCTATATGCAATAGATCAACTATATTTGGTGTATGGACATGTTGTAGGATATGCATGTCAGTCTGACAGATTTTTTTTGCACTGTTCATTGCTGGAGAGTTTTCTTGGTTAAGTCTGTCTCATAGAAACTATAAGCAATTATTGGTCAACTATACTTAGTGTATCAATGAATGATTGTAAGGTGTACATGTATTTCTTGTTTGATTTATATAACCGTGATCTAATTTTCTTAAATCATGTTAAGTTTATGTGATAGATGAGGTAAAGCTTTATATTAAGGATAATCAACTTAATATCAATGATTAGTAAAGAAGGCAATACATTTTAGCGTGGCACTCTGGTGTAAAAAAATAATACTTATCTAAATTTTGAATATAAAGAAGAAAATGTTGCATGATTGCCAATTAGACAAATCTCCAAAAGAGACTAAAATGACACAGAAATAAACAATTATAGGTCACCGTACTGCCTTCAACAATGAGCAAAGCCAATACCACATAGTCACCTATAAATGGTCCCGAAATGACAACATAAAACAATTCAAACGAGAAAACTAACGGTCTAATTTGACAAACAGTTTTATTTTCCAATATTTTTCATAATTTATTAAATAAGATTATTTACTGCATGACTGAGCATATTATTTCATTCACGATCCTATTTGTATACCAAATCATTCACGACCTGATCGCAATGCTTGAGCACCGTTAATCATTTCTTTTCGATTATTATCCTGATAAACAGAATGTTACCCGTGATTCCTACGTTTGTTATATTATTTATATTTTCTCTCCTGAAAAGCATTATAAATAAAGTTTCATGAACGCACAAGCTCACAAGTTAAACAGTTAAAATTACGAAAAAGTAACAGGGTATAAATTGATCGCTGAAACGGGAATACACGCGCTAATAGGGTTATTTTACCTTTAAGAATCCAAAATTACCACCAGTGACAACCTCTAGGAACATATAGTTACCACCAGAGAAACGAAACTATTTCTTATTAAAAGTGCAACGTATAACACATGTATTATAAGCGAATAAGTGACGAATAAGTAACAGGGTAACAGTTGAGCGCAGAAACAGGTACATACGCGCTTATAGAGTTATATCACCTCTCAGAAACCAATTCTACCAACAGAGACAACTTCTAGGAACATATATTTACCACCAGAGACACGAAATTATTTCTTATTAAAAGTGCAACGTATAACACATGTAGTATAAGCGAATAAGTGACGAATAAGTAACAGGGTAACAGTTGAGCGCAAAAACAGGTACATACGCGCTTATAGAGTTATATCACCTCTCAGAAACCAATTCTACCAACAGAGACAATAAATTAATTGAAAATCATTTTTAAATAGATGCGACGTATATCACACGTATTGTACGCGAATAAGGAACGAATAAGGAACAGGGTATCGGTCGTGCGCTGAAACGGGTACACACGCGCTCATAAGGGTATCTCACCTCTTAGAACTCATAGTTACCACCAGAAACTATTGCTTTTTAAAAGTGCAACGTATAGCACACGTATTATAAAGGAATAAGGAACGAATAAGTAACAGGGTATTAGTCGAGCGCTGAAACGGGTAGATACGCGCTCATAGGGATATGTAACCTCTAGGAACACATAGATACCACCAGAGACACGAAACTATTTCTAGTGAAAAGTGCAACGAAAAAAAACGTATTAAAAGTGAATACTTAACGAATAAGTAACAGGGTAACAGTCGAGCGCTGAAACGGGTACATATGTTCTAATAGGGGTATTTCATCTTAAAAAACCCAAAGTTACCACCAGAGACACACACAATATTTATTTTAAAAGGTGCAACGTATAGCACACGTATTATAAGCGAATAAGTAACAGGGTATCAGCTGAGCGCTGAAACGGGTACGTACATGATAATTTTTTATATTGTCATGTCGGAGCCTTTCATAGCTGACTTTGCGGTATGGACTTTTCTCATTGTTGTAGGCCCTACCGTGACCTATAATTGTTAATTTCTGTGTCATTTTTGTCTATTATGGAGAGTTGTCTCATTGGCAACCATACCACATCTTCTTTTTTATACAAGCGCGAAAAGGGTGATTTCAACTCATCGTACCAAGAACCATCTTCAAAGGTACGAATATAAAGCAATTAAATGGTAAGGCCGGTAAAAATCAAATAAGGAACAAATAGGTATCGAACATAAAGTAACAGGATCGTTTGAGTACAAACACGTATGAATAGGTGATAAAAGTGTCAGTTTACCTCTTCAAATTTAGAGCTATTACGAGATAGAAAAATATAAACAGTTAGAAAGGGGAAAGGATATCAAAAATCGAATAAGTAACGAATAAGGAATAAGGAATAAGTAACGAATAGGTAACTAAAAAGGAATAAGGAATAAGTAACGAATAAGGAATAAGGAATAAGTAACGAATACGGAATAAGTAACGAATAAGGAATAAGTAACCAACTTGACGTCCATTGTTTTCTCTTTGACACATTCCTTATTTCTATTCTCTATTTTATATATTTAGCTGAAAGTAAGTTCTTCAAGATCTACCGATTTAGCATTCGTAGAATAATTTTACTTAATTGCGTCTTTAAGTTAATTACCAGATGTTGTCAATAGCATTCTAAGGTTTCAATAAATCTGTTTTTGATGAAGTTGTTGTACAGTTAAGTTTTCTTGTGCGTTGATACTTTTTCTTCATGCTTCAAAAAAGGTTGTTCGTATTTATTATATTTTTTGTTATTTATGGAATGACTGTAATATTTTTTCTTTCTATGAAGAAATAACATAAAAAATTTGGTGCACACTACGCGCGTTATTTAACACTGTGCACCACATTTTTTATGTTATTTCAAATAGTCAGAAAAAAACTTACAGTCGTTTCTTATAATTTAATTCTAAATTCCATTTTAAACCGTAGAAAACCACGAAAAACGTTGATGACGTCACGGTCACATGACTAAATTATGTCTATGGTCTGATAACAAAATAACGTCAGCCAATCAGAAGACGCGTTACATTCAAAATTAAATTATATCATGTATAATGAGGACAGTCTTTGCGAAAGCTTAATATTTTCTTGGCCTTTTTTTCTAAAATATGCAATATTGACTTAGTTTTACAGAATTGTTTTCTTGCTGTGTAGTCTCAATGCTCTTATAACTTGTATTGTCTGTGCGTGTGTGTTTTGATTTTTTTAATTTCAGACTTTATCTGTTACAGTACACTGATCATATCGATGATTTAATTGCTACCAGTAATAAACTGTCTAATATTCATACATAAACTAGATTTAAAAAAATGTAGTTGCTAGTTGAACATGTATAAAACTTGAGTTATTGCGCTTTGTATCACAGGTAGGATGGTGAACCATTTAAATCTTCAGCCAGTTTTAAATTATTATATTACTAGTTTACAAGCATATAACAGTTGATCTCTCCCAAAAATTAAAAAGAAAGTGATCGTATTTGGTTATATCTCAAAAGTATGTACAAAATCTCTTGCAATTAAATTAATGGTACACTTTTTACTACAACAAATGTGCATTTCTACAAGAAATATGTCTTCCGTTATGTTCGAGGCCAACACATTAAAAACTTATTGGAAAATAACTTTTAAATCTTAAAGGTATAGCCAAGTTTTGGAAAAAAAATCAGACTTAACACTTGTGTTATACATTTCTTTCCTCAGATATGAGAGTTACCAATTTTTTTGACGGTCTAGTTTTGTTGATTAAAAGAGTTGTTGGCATTTTAAACTAAAGCCTTAAAATCAGTTTAGTATTTGAACACCAATAATATCAAAAACAGAAATATTGTACACGTTATAGATTTTACAGTGCAAAAATAAAAGTTATAATATGTACAAAAGTACCTCGTACTTGTTATGAAATGTACACCATATTGCTTTACATGGTTTCACTTTAAATTTGAAAATATATCTAAATAATATTATATCGATTGTAGAAGAAAACAAGTCCGGGCTACAAACTTAATCTGAGGGAAACACATCAAATATAAGAGGAAAACAACGGCACAACAGTAAAACAACACTAAAATTCAACACACATAGAAATGAACTATAATATAACAATGGCCATTTTCCTGACTTGTTGCATGAAATTTTAAGAAACAATGGTGTGTTAAACCTGATTTAGTGGCTAGCCGAACCTCGCACTGTTATGGCAATATTAAATATAACACTAAAATGACACTAATAGGTGACAGGAATACAGTACACATACAAGAACATAAGAACAATAATCAAAAGATTAGACTGATTCATTACCGTTTACTGTTACCATGGTTACCTCACGATTTGCTATTTATTATCACTTAGATATTTTAAATGGTTTTATTATAACCAATTTACTACAAACTTATGGTTGTATTTTTTCTTTCGATTGCAATTAGTTTGCATTTTAAGGTTTTAACATAAAAATAGTTTTACACCCCATACGGTCTTGGCTCAGATCTGACCACTGTTAATTTCTCAATCTCTGCCTTGATAGACGACTCTTTAAATCTTTGATTTTTTTCTGGTAGGTATTGGGTTTCAATTATATTTTCATAAATTAAAAACAATGTCATTATCAGACTAGGACTGTTCAATATTTTAAAATATAAAGATGGTCTCCTCTGTCAATTTTGAGAATGAAGAACTAAATTTTACACAATATATAAAATTAGAGCTAAGAAGCATTATTTTATAATTGTTTAATTGTTTGGATAATTAACTTTTCCTTTGTCTTTTTTTAATACATTTTTGACACAGATTTAGTGATGTTTAAAAGACTTTCTGGAGTCGACATGTCAAACTGTTAATGGTTAGTTCTAATATTATAAAGAATTATTTACACAATAGTACAATTAATACGAACATTTTTTTTTTTGTGTTTTCGTATAAACCATGTTTTAATTTGTGACAGTTTTCTTCTATCTTATTCAAGCAAAATATATTGTGAGGGCATAAAACTGAACTCTGATCTTTCCACTTCCTATGTGTTCAGCGAGATATGTCAAACCAGTCATTTATAACAACTTAAGGTTACGACGGATGTTAAAACATGGAGTGAAATAAAACAGTTCGTTTTTCAAAATTTTTTTCTGATTCAATGTCTTCTGATTGATTAAAAGTTTATGCTGAATTGAATTATGTTTTTAGGTTAAACAAAATATTGATTTTTATCTGGAATAATTTATCAGGAAAACAGAAGGATTTTTAAAAGTTAACTTGTTGCGGAGTAGTAAAAATATCAAATGCTAATTTCACATACATGCATATATTATTTATGTTTATGTATAATTTCTATGTAGCATTGTATTTGAGAACAGTTTCAAAGATCTGTTGTTTCGAAAGTACAGGTGAAAGCCTATGTAGCAGTGAACTACAAAACCGCTACCGGTATATGTTTTTTTTTTGGCATTTATTCACTGCAAGGAGCTAGCTTAATGTGGATTTCAGTACTTTCTGAGAAATAGAAATTATGCGTTATCAAGGTAAACTGAAAAAAATGAAAACATGTAAATATCATGTTTTATTTTTTGCAAAACACCATACAACATTAGTAAAATATATAAAAAACAACAGTTTGGAGTATAATGAGACTTTATTAACATTTAATATTTGATTTTGAATTAAAAGAACATAGAAAGATTTTGTTCTTTGAAAACCTTTTTCATAAAGAGTATTCTAGTTTCTAGAGAAATTGAAAGAGCTACATACAAAATCAAAATTTTCTTAATAGGTATTGTTTGCATGGCTCAATTGTTGATTTTAGGTAAATCTATATCAAATGAACTTTTGAAGATTTTTACGAAATGTTCATTTAAAAAAGTCTTTGACTTTTTAAATGTCAGCGGCACTGCTTTGTTAAAGGAAAATTCAACATTTATGTCACACAGACGAAATGTCTAAAACTAACAATGCTCACTAGCATTTTAAGGTGGTACCTAACACTACAGGGAGATAACTCTGTAAAGTCAGCTTAACGTTTTAATTACGTTGTGTTGTAAAGGGAATATAAAGCTTCTCAATGATCAAAATTGGTGTTTGTCAAACTGCTATATAACTAGTGTAATTTTTCTGACAAAACGGTTGGTTCAAAATTTTTGAAAGTTTTATATTTTTGATAAAGATTTACTTTGACAAAATTTTATGAAAATTAAACGGGCCAAATTAATTTTAGTGAAAGTGTTGGGTACCACCTTAAGCCATTTTTAAACATCTTCTTCATCATTTTACACCTAAATAACTTTTATCACTTGTCAATTGCTGTTGTAAAACCATAAAGGGTTATCACCAATTAGCCAAAAATTCAAAATTTAAAACAAATATTACAACATTTTTATTATGAGTTGCACAGTTCGATCATTTATAATAAATGACAAGAACAAAACTTAAGAATTTAATTTTGCTTCAATATATAGACAATTTTGAGAGATATATACACTTCCAGAGACAAAACTAATAGAGACACACTTTATAACCATACATGTTAAACGTACAAAAAAAAGTCATGTAATTCAGGTACGAAACGTCACAGTTACAAATCAATCTAATTACAAATCGACCAGGCACAAAGCCCCCAGATTACGAAACGACTAGCATTCCTTTTTTGAGATCTACAATTTAAAAGGCAGTTAATTATATAATTGGACAGGTTTTTGTCCATATGGAAAAGGTCTTTCTTGCACTTTCAAATGGACTTATTTTAAAAGTTATATAAAAGTTCATTGTCAATTTAATAAAAAGCTCAATGTAAATTTTAAACATATCGGCCTGTAGCAATTGATCAAAAGTATGCATACTACGACGTGAACTACATGGATGATTCTTTCTTCTTTTCTTTGCAATAATTAGAACTCGTATCTTCGCAAAGTTTAACCTATTAATCATATTATACCTATACGTTTGCCAAAACTATCGAAATGTTGTCAAAACTGAGAAATATTACTTAAAATGTGATTTGTATAAAACAAAGAAATTCTAGAATACTGATTAAAAAAAGAACCAACATAATGGGATTGAACAAAACTAAGCATGGTATCTTCGCGTATTATGATTTACAATTCCGGATAATATTTCTGGCAAAAGTAAATGTTCACTCTTTCAAACGTGTTATGTTAAATGAATATTTTGTATAAGCATGAAGGGTTCAATATCCCCTGAGTTCAAGGTATGACAAGATTAAAGACGTTCACATACATATCTAGGTTAAAAATAGGAAGAGAAAATATAAGAGGTCAGTTGTATGCTCGCTCAACACGTGTTTACTTGATATAGACATCAGACAAACTGTCACAAATGAAACATGGTTTATACAGAAAGACTACAGGCAAAAACACTTCATTTGATTTTAAGATTTCATTAGGGACTCTCAATTTTGAATTTTCCACGGAGTTTAGTTCTTTTGTGATTAAACCTTTTTTCGTAGAAAAAGACAATTTTTTGGTCTAAAATGTTAATTGTATTACAATGTAGACTTTATTCAAATATTAAAATCAACAATGAACTATTTAATATCTATACTATCTATAAGCTAAACAAAATCATCAAACACATTGTCAAAACTGAAACAAATATTATCAAAAAGTGAAGATCTAAAAATTGGAAATTCTACAAATATTGGCTCGAATTATAAAATATACGTTCAGATAGTCTCTCCAGCAAAAGTAAATGTTATTTGTCTCAAACGTATTACGTTCAATATTTTATATTAGAATGAAGGGTTCAATATCCCCTGCCTGCAAGGTATGAAATATCGTGACAAGATTTGGGACGTTGACATCTAATTTAGAAAATAGGATAAGAAAATATAAGAGGTCATTGTATGCTCGCGCAGCACGTGTTTACTTGATAAAGATATCAGACAAATTGTCACAAAATGAAAACATGGTTAAAATTGAAAGACCAAAGGCAAAACCATATGAAATCGAACCTATGTAGAGAAAGAACTTGATATATATTGGTTGACACAGGTAGAGAAGCGATAAGACGTCATGCCCGCGCAAACACCATGTAGTTCTTGTAGAAGATAGCAGAAAAATATCAAAGCTGAAAACATGATTTATTTTAAAACACCTAAGGCTCATTAAACTAAATCGACTTTCCCAGATAGGAAGAGAAAATATAAGAGGTCAGTTGTATGCTCGCTCAACACGTGTTTACTTGATATAGACATCAGACAAACTGTCACAAATGAAAACATGGTTTATACAGAAAGACTACAGGCAAAAACAAATGAAATCGAACCTTCATTTGATTTTAAAATCAAAAACATTGTCAAAACTGAAACAAATATTATCAAATAGTGAATATCTAAAAATTGGAAATTCTACAAATATTGGCTCGAATTATAAAATATACGTTCAGATAGTCTCTCCAGCAAAAGTAAATGTTATTTGTCTCAAACGTATTACGTTCAATATTTTGTATTAGAATGAAGGGTTCAATATCCCCTGCCTACAAGGTATGAAATATCGTAACAAGATTTGGGACGTTGACATCTAATTTAGAAAATAGGATAAGAAAATATAAGAGGTCAGTTGTATGCTCGCGCAGCACGTGTTTACTTGATAAATATATCAGACAAATTGTCACAAAATGAAAACATGGTTAAAATTGAAAGACCAAAGGCAAAACCATATGAAATCGAACCTATGTAGAGAAAGAACTTGACATATATTGGTTGACACAGGAAGAGAAGCGATAAGACGTCATGTCCTCGCGAACACCATGTAGTTCTTGTAGAAGATAGCAGAAAAATATCAAAGCTGAAAACATGATTTATTTTAAAACACCTAAGGCTCATTAAACTAAATCGACTTTCCCAGATAGGAAGAGAAAATATAAGAGGTCAGTTGTATGCTCGCTCAACACGTGTTTACTTGATATAGACATCAGACAAACTGTCACAAATGAAAACATGGTTTATACAGAAAGACTACAGGCAAAAACAAATGAAATCGAACCTTCATTTGATTTTAAAATCAAAAACATTGTCAAAACTGAAACAAATATTATCAAATAGTGAATATCTAAAAATTGGAAATTCTACAAATATTGGCTCGAATTATAAAATATACGTTCAGATAGTCTCTCCAGCAAAAGTAAATGTTATTTGTCTCAAACGTATTACGTTCAATATTTTGTATTAGAATGAAGGGTTCAATATCCCCTGCCTGCAAGGTATGAAATATCGTGACAAGATTTGGGACGTTGACATCTAATTTAGAAAATAGGATAAGAAAATATAAGAGGTCAGTTGTATGCTCGCGCAGCACGTGTTTACTTGATAAATATATCAGACAAATTGTCACAAAATGAAAACATGGTTAAAATTGAAAGACCAAAGGCAAAACCATATGAAATCGAACCTATGTAGAGAAAGAACTTGACATATATTGGTTGACACAGGAAGAGAAGCGATAAGACGTCATGCCCGCGCAAACACCATGTAGTTCTTGTAGAAGATAGCAGAAAAATATCAAAGCTGAAAACATGATTTATTTGAAAACACCTAAGGCTCAAGAAACTAAATCGACTTTCCCAGATAGGAAGAGAAAATATAAGAGGTCAGTTGTATGCTCGCTCAACACGTGTTTACTTGATATAGACATCAGACAAACTGTCACAAATGAAAACATGGTTTATACAGAAAGACTACAGGCAAAAACAAATGAAATCGAACCTTCATTTGATTTTAAGATTTCATTAGGGACTCTCTATTTTGAATTTTCCTCGGAGTTCAGTTCTTTTGTGATTCAACCTTTTTCGTAGAAAAAGACAATTTTTTGGTCTAAAATGTTAATTGTATAACAATGTAGACTTTATTCAAATATCAAAATCAACAATGAACTATTTAATATCTATACTATCTATAAGCTAAACAAAATCATCAAAAACATTGTCAAAACTGAGACAAGTATTATGAAATTGTGCATATCTAAAAATTTTAAATTCTACAAATATTGGCTCGTATTATGAAATACACGTTCACATATTCTCAGAAGATAGCAGAAAAATGTCAAAGCTGAAAACATGATTTATTTGAAAACACTTAAGGCTAAATAAATAAAATCGAACTTCCCAAAAATCGAATACTTTTCGTCTAAATTGGGGAGTTTGTAAAAATGTAGACTTCGTTGACCAACAATTGATGACGTCTTATACATTTTGACTTTGATAGGGAGGTGTCTCAATGACAATTTACATAACGGGGAAGAATTATTTGACATCCTAAAGAACCTTACCAACGCTCGCTTGGAAATAATATGCATCGATAAAAAAAGATCAAACTAGCCATTTCACATGGATTTCTGAGTCAATGCATATGGTTATTAAAAGACTTCTTTGTTATTGGGCTTGATATGCTCAAAACTGCCTATGTAATACAAATTGCAACTCTGCCAATACAGAATAACTTAGCCAAATTGTTGTTCTGTATTGGCCGAGCTATGATCCCACCAATACAAGATCTCGGAACGTCTTTTAGAACGAAAGTCATGATAAACACAAACTTGAAGTTAATATTCTTTTGGAATACACAGCTTCATTTGATCGCCATAAACATACCGAAACGTTCAGTGTGGGATATATTCCAGTTTGAAAACGGTCACATTCATTTGAAAAAGCATTTTGTAGGCAGACAATTGAATTTTTTTCTTGTCGACCTCCTGTACAATTTGATTTACTGTTTACTTTCGCCTCTCGTGTTTTGTAAGTGTCATTTATTTTTCAACAAGTACCAGACATATGAATTGAAATGAGGGATATGTGATTGTTCAAATCTTCGTTCTTCGGTCAGTTGGTTCATGGATAGTTTTTTAATCATATTTCACTCTTTTTGTTTTAAATAATCATTTTAGTTATTCATTTCTCATGCAATTGCAGTGCACTTCTAAGAAATATTTATGTGTTTCATCTAAATATGAACTGTAGCATTTTTTAGTGAGTAGAAAGGGTAACAAAAACATCAGAAAAAAATAAGACTGTCAATATTGCGCTTTGTATCTAAGCAAACTACCGACATGTAATTGAACACATCCTGAAGTCTACTTGGATGTTATTGATATTATGAATGCAAATGTCCATCGGCCAATAGACCCAAATTTATTTCGTGTATTTTCAACAAATTATGTTGAACTGTTGTTTGTTAACAATATAATATCAATCCAATATATATTCACTGTATAGAATTTTAGCTCTGGTACATTGAGTAATATTAAAAGCTATATCATTGTGCATACCAGCTATTTGCTATGGATGAATAAATGTATCCAATGGCATTGAAGAGTCTACGGAACTTTAACCTAATGAATGTTCGTCAGCATCTTGACTGGATTCTGTGTTCATTAATTGCGAGTTCCTTGAAATGGTACTCTTGATTATCAGTATAAAAAGAGCACAAAATATACTGGGAAAGTATTTCCACTCGTAATTAACCCTGTCTGTGTATATATTGGGTTGTTCGTGTTGGAAGTGGTGGTTAGTTTTGGTACTGTGTCTCTTTTGTTTTTTTTGCAAATAAAGTTGACAGTTGTGGTACAGGTACTGAAATGGCGCTGTTACCATTTGATTAAACATAATTCCTATAAGCTACAACCACTATTAACTTATTTTTACTACTTCACGTCGGCAGTCTGAGAAGAGCAAACAAACATACTTAGAACATTAAAGAATATAGAAACACATTATAAAGTATAAAAACATATATATAATAATCTTGATAACTACAAATTACAAGAACTGGTTACAGGTGCAAATAAAAATAACGACCATCTTTAAACATCTGAAAATTACATAGCATGATCGATTGTTTGTGGCCACAGACAACAATACATGACATGAAATTCTGTAATGAATGCCAGATGGAAAAATCAAATATTTTATAATGAAATACTACTTTTCCATATATGTATTGTTCGAAAAAGGTATAAACCATTATTAAATGATGATGTATTGTGTAGGATTATATTAACAACAAAACTCTCCCCTAATTACCATAAAAAAGTATCTCTATGGACACTTTCTTTATGTAAAACATCACCTGCTAATGTGACCCCTCCCTCTAATGGCACTATGAAAGTTGTCTCTATCAAACATTTCTTTACTTATAGTTTATAGTTTGAATTTATTTACATTGTCATTTCGGTTCCTTTTATAGCTGACAATGTGGTATGGGCTTTGCTCATTGTTGATGGGCGTACTGTGACCTATAGTTTTTAATTTCTGTGTCATTTTGGTCACTTGTCGAAAGTTGTTTCATTGGCAATCATACCACATCTTCTTTTTTTATATTATAATACCAACTGCTGATATGAGCCTCCTTAAGCTATTAAGAAAGTTTCTCATTTGAACCATTCTTTACTATTATATAACCTGCATGTATGATGATAGAAATTATTAAACGTAAAATGCCTCTAATATGCTGTAAATGATACAATGAGCGACATAGGCTCTATAGATCATCAAGTTTGAATAGACTATAAAAAAAAAAATCTAGTCTACAGCGTAAATTTTAATGTTTCAAATAGTTTTTGATTTGGACTTCAAATTTGGTTGACAGTTATGGCTTTTCAATAATATGCAATCTTTTCAAACAAACATTTATTCGATTGTCTTTTTAACTGAATAAAAGCAAAGATTTGGAGAATGTTTTAAATTGTTATTAGGTAGATTTACATGAATATGTTGTAATAATTAATCTTATATTGATATGAAAATGACTTATTCTGTATTTAGATATGTACCAGGAAGAACTAGGTAAAGCTAAGGATCATTTAGGTTAAGACAACTTTTGTGATATATGTATGACTTAAAAATGATAAGTTAAACAAAATAAAGTCGAAACGAATTTACAACCAATTAAACAGCTAGTATCGCAGCTGTTTATAAAACAAATGGTAAAGGGATTTCTTTATAAGTCTGATGTTGGTAATCTTTTTATTAAGTATACGACATGCAAACCGTCGTAAACTTTTCATTTTTTGCACTTAATAACATTTATATCCGAAAATGGAAGTATGTAAATTTTGTAATGTACGCTTGATGACATTTCATTCGATATTTTACAACTCTACATTCTAAAACAGTTACAATGTTGCTATCAACGATCTTCTCAACTCATGTTTGGGATACATCACTATATTTGAAATGTACACGTTAAGTAGTTTCATTTGATATTCAACAACCTTACCGTCTGTGAAGTTTTATTTTTTTCACTAAATGACATTGATCTTCTATTTAGAATGAGCAAGGAGTGTAGCATTTTCATTTTTGGAGTACAGCTCATTAAGACGATAAAAGTGATATGTCACATAACATCATTTTACAAAGCCAAAGCAAAAGAAGATATATCAATGTTATATGTATAATTTATAAAACTTACAAAATCAGGATAAAATAAGAAATCTCAAACTGCTTATTTTTATTTCATAAGTGTGTAAGTGCAGCTATCTCTTGTCATTGATTTTTTAACTATATATAGTGTTAATATGTATGTTAATTAACACTGCCATCTGTTCTTGTACATGTTGCCCTTGTCAGATTGATTTTATATGTACCTATATTTAAGATACATGCAACAAAAAAAATCATTTGTTAAATGGAGATAACTCTAAAAGGGAATAATGAAATCCTTCGCAACCTCATCTGATAAAACGTCATGGTGAGATCTACCTATTGTCCAAATAAGGTAATACCTTCAAAATCAACTATGAGGGTCATGTCGTAAAGACAACAGTAAAGGGGTAATAGTTTAAAGCGGATGATGAATTCCTTCACAGACCTATGGTCATTTGATAAGACTTCATGATGCGGTCTATCGATGATCCAAATTTCGTCTTCACTTCTGATCTTAACAATTTTTGAGTTGAATTTAGTTTGTTCAAATTGCAAATTCCTGCTTATTTGTATTACGTCTACACATATGTATTACCATCACGGGGTAAAGTGTAAATTTCATACTTATAAAAAGATGTGGCATGAGTGTCAACGAGATAAATCTAAATCTAAGTCACATTTTGTAAAAGTAAACCACTGTAGGCTAGTGTAACACCATTCAAACGGGAAAACCAACGGTCTAACCAATGAAAAATAGAGAAACACTCATGAAACACTTAGGACGGTTGCTCAGAAATGCAATATACCTATACCTGAAACAATAGTGTAGCATTCCAATATAGAAAGACAAAAATATCATTTGAAATTGCTTAACTCAATCAATAGACATATTAACAAAAACTACTGAATATACACTGAACAAATAAATTTGATATTTGACACAATCTAAATAAAAAATCAATAAAAGAAGGGGTGATATGTTAAAAAATTTAAGAAAACCAGCCATGACCTTCTACAAAATGCTACCAAATAGAATAATGTACAATGGTAAATGAAAATTATTTCGAACAGTAATGGAGAACGGTAATAGTTTTACCAAAAAATGCATTTATATCCTCGACATTTGGTGTTAATAATTTTTATAAATTACATGAAATGCATGTATAGCCCGTAGTCGAAACGTTCGTTTATACAAAAATAGGACATGCAGTCAATACAGCCTTCCTTGTAAGATTTTCACTTTGACAAAATAATTCATCAATCAAAAAAAGACTGATTCAGCATGATTGATAAAGCAATGTGATTGGTTAATTATCAAACCAAATTGAAATGCATAAGGTTTGTTCCTGCTTATACACACTATATAATGATCAACAGTCAGTGTGTCCATATGTTTTATTCAAAACGTCACCCGAAGGAAGAATGATGAAGTATAACAAGGTAGGAATAATACTTTATTTCATTTTTATGAAATACTAATTTATTTTTTTTAATTCATTATTTAAAATGTTTGAAACAATGTATCTAAGTAAGGGATAAGAAGGAATTTATGCATCTCTTATTACTGCAATTTTAAACTTTTTTCGTAATTTATTTATGTAAAAATGTTCATTAATTGTCCATATACAATAATTTTGTATTTTGCAAATTCATATTTCATCATATGTGCACATGTGTTTAATTAAGTTATTGATATGTTGTGGTAACCATGATTGTTAGTTGTCGTCTTAATTTCAAACTCATGAATTACAAATATGAAGGACCATACATTTTTAAACATATTTTGTAATTTGAGTATCACTTTTATGCGACAATTTGCATGTATAGATAATGTAAACGTCTAGAGCATTAAAATGTGAACGCGTACTTTTTTTATTTCATAGTCATAAGGTTTGCATTGGTAATTTACAAACTTAAATACTCTTTCTAAATCTATTTTCTTTATTTGCTAATTATTGATGGTATACAATATTTATATGATGTAAATGTTTATTACAGCTATATCTGCTTATGATTGTGGCATTACTGCAGATTAGTGCTTATACAGCACAGTTCATACCGGTACAGAATCCAATTAACCAGCAGCCAGATGTTATTCTCATCGATGACAGAGGAAGTTCAGGTAAAATTATTTATATTGCAACTAGTTGTATTTATTTCCTAAATATAGTAACATAGCTATGTTTTGTATAATGTCAATTTCATCATGGAACACTTTCTCCACAATCAGGATTTCATTAAGGGATGAAAATAAGTTTGACATTTGTTGTGTTACGATTTAAACAGCTATCAATGTAGTAAAAAAACAATGTGACGTTAGTGTCTAGTGTTTTTGTATACGGCGCAAAACTGGGGAAGGGCCCGCTCTTTCCTAGTTTATCAACCTCATTCAAAAAAGTTTATATTTTTCTTTCATTGACCTAATACTGTATATTTATAATCCATTAATATAAAGTTAACTGGTTATTTCATACAAATCTTAGTAACTACTTTGTCTTACAATGAATTGCTTTGTATACCTGTTGCATTATGTAAAATTCTGTTTTACCGGGTATTATTAAACCTTGGACCTATTCATAGGGTACAGAAAAAACTATTTCAGAAGACATAAAACTATATAGATAGAGTCTTCAGATGCTGTTTGACTAGATATATCTTATATGTTTTCAAATTGATATATAAATGATACGGGGACGTGAAATACACAATTTCTTCCATCTAGAACTGCATTTGTTAAGGGACTTGTTTTTTCTGTGCTACAACTAACTTATAGTATAAAAATTAATACAATATTTCCTGTTTGTTACCGGCATATCAAATAGATAAAAAAAAACATTTTGTATATCAAGTCGACGTAAACAGTAAATGCATCGATATTATTCGATAAACGTCGAACGCAAAAAGTTACACGAGACGCAGACGACAAAATTTGCAGAGGATACAAAGTTATCGACACACTAATACAATTTGTTTTTTAATGATATGTATTAAAGTATAAGCCTGGTAGGTTTGATTACTAATACAACAAAGACAAACTTTCAAAATTAAAAAAAAAACAAAAAAAGAAACACGCATAAAACTTAAAATCTCCGGTAATTCCAAGTATCTAGAAAGGGTAAGGAGATAAAATTCTGAAGAATAGTTTCAAAACATTATCAATTCATCTTTGCGTTACATAACATAAACATTTGTTTCTTATTTTCAGAAACCTCATTTTTGGATGGTCCTGATGTTGGCACAGGATCAAATTTTGACTCCCTACTATACCTTTTTTAGCCTTAGCGTTACTCGTAATACCAATGGTAATGATGACAATGATGAGTACTACTGAAACAAGTGTTGCACCAATGCCTGTTGTACCAACAACTGTGTCGGTGACTGTTCCAACACCACAAGCCGCTGTACCAACAAGTTAGTATTTTTATGGATAATGGACCTTCACCTTTTTTATATTTTGCGGAGATCACAAACTGCGTTCTGTGTCATTTTCAACTTTAACCATACAAATATTAATAACAGGTTTTTAGTTTGTCGATATTGAAACTGTTCGCCCCTTAATAACGTTAATTATGAACGCCTCAACTTTTATATATAAAATAATACAAATACATTCCCACCAAAATGTTTATCCAAATTCTACCACTCTTCATGGCACATTAGCCTCCCCATGACCATTATCATTATGTTAGTATTATTCTTCTTTTTTCTTCTTTCTATTGTGGGAGAGGGGAGGGGGCAGGAAATATCAAATTGTTCTTTTCAATTGTCTCAAGCAACATCTTTAAAGGGTGTCGTCTCACATTAAAGCCTAAGCCTACAATAAGCCTTGCTCCATCGTAAGTCGTGCATATCATCCAGTCAATATACTAATTTGATAAAGAATCGATAACCTACGTGACGTGAAAAGCTTAGTGATTTGTTTCTCATGATGGGCACGTTGTTAGTTATTATATGATAGAATGTTGTGAAAAGTACTTTTCCATATTCTAGTTTGCATCTTACGTTACATGTATTCAAGTCTCAAACAATTATCGTTTTCTCAAACTTTTCACCACCGTTGCCTAATAAGGAAAACTGACGGTCACAGTTGCAGCCAAAATACACCAGATTAAAGCAGTGTTTTTGACTTGTGACGAACATTAATAAGTTATGTATTGCACTATCTTCTTGTTTATACAATAATTTTATATATATATATATATATAGATTAATATTTGTGTTAGTCGGTATATAAACTGGGTGGATTCATTGGCCAAAATTATTTTTTTTCCAAATATATTTAGATCATTTGTTTGTTTTACATTGTAATATTTGTTTATGTACCAGGTTAATATTATATTGTTGCTGTTCAGTTAAATTATAGACTTATTTTGTTTTGTATGAATAGCACAATGTGTTCCAACAAATTGCCCTGCAAACTATAGGCTGTTGAATGACCAAACTGCTAGCTCTAATTGTTACTTCGACAGCGGAACTCAATCGGATCTAATATGGTCTGATGCTCGGGTGAGTATGTGTTATGTTGTATCAGATTTAATTACTCTTTGTTAGAGTAGGCTTCGTTTTTATTGGCAGGCAACGCATATAATAAATTCAAAATATGGTTTCATCCAATTATCCATTAAAAAAAAACCAAATAGTTATACCTTTCTTATGTCAATCATTGTACTTGTCTGAGTCATATATTGTCTTGGAAATCCTTTACGGACATGTTTGATGCTACCAGTGCATTTCCAATGATTAATTTAACTATCTTATTGATATTTGTTATTCGTCCATGAGTAGTATTTATACAAAATTACATACTTGAGATCAAATTAAATACGCCTAGTATTCCTTTGCTAGATTTATGGTTTCAAACATCTTTTATGAACACAATGTTTTTCTACAAACTTTTGTTCCATGATAGTTTTTGAGTAATGAAGCAGGATTCGAGGATTGTTGTATATCAATATAATATACAAACTTAGAAACTGCATAATTGATATATCATATTTTTTTTCAATTTTAGAAGGCATGTACCGCGACACCAGGAGCATACCTATGGAGGCCAAATTCACGAGCAGAAGCTGATGCTGTCAAAATTACGTTTGATATCGGTAAGTTATGAGTTAATAATTTGAAGATTTTGTTCATTTAAGTATAAAAAACTATATCGAGTATGCCATGTAATCAATGACAAATCACTTTCTTGTACTTATGTTAAGTAAACTGAAAAACAAGTCGGTATCAGTTTTAAACAAATACCAATTTAATACATGTATCGAGACACATAGTTTTTTTGTCATCTATTTGTCTTGCATGCTTTTACATAAAATATGGATAGATCAATGACATCTGGTTTAGGTTACTCATTGTGATTAATTTTAAAGAGTGAAAAAAAATGTCAAAACTTGAAATGTGAATTGTGTTTCTCAAGCTTATGCCGTTTTCATACCAAACGCCATTTACAGTAAACATGTTTACAATTAGTTTAATGACATGTACACAGCCGGAGTCACGAGGGTGATCTAACACTGACACACCAAGTCCGAATGTGATAACTATTTTACATCCCAACTGTTTTAGATCAGACGAAAAACCATTTACAATTAATAAATAGATATAGACAGATGTGGTGTGAGTGACAATGAGACAACTCTCCATACAAATAACAATTTAAAATAAAGTAAACCATTATAGGTCAATGTACGGCCTTCAACACGGAGCCTTGGCTCACACCAAACAACAAGCTACAAAGGGCCCCAAAATTACTAGTGTAAAACCATTCAAACGGGAAAACCAACGGTCTACTAAAATCTAGTTTAGAACGCCACACAATCATTATAATATACTTTATATATTACTATATAATATATACCTTTTAATACCCAGAACACGATGAGTGGATATGAAACAATGTTAACTCGTCCACTGGTCAATCGCCCCACACTGGATCGCCCCACTATTGTTGACCGACTCGCCCCACTTTTGAAAAAGTGTAAAATCAAATTGAACAATCAGTCTGACAACTCACTTATTAACAAAAGGGTTTAAACCCCACTGAATAAAGTTTCTACCAACTCACCCCACTTTGAAAAATATCTTGCTCCCTTTAAAAAATTACTGATAGTTGGTATCTAGTAGTCCTGGTGTAGTAGTATGTGTCCTGGGTTGATATGCTAAAGGTCTTGAGTTCGAATCCCAGCATTTACACTGGATTTTTTCTACGTAAATTTTGATAGATAGTATTTTCCGTATTATTGATTATAAGTTTAATAGTGGATTTGACATTCCCGCCAAAATGGTACAGAACAAAGGAAAGCATGCAAAACAAAGAAACTCAAGCTGGGATGATCTGGTAGGGATGATCCGGCTCAGATCACCCCTGTTAGAACAAATGAGCTGGGATGTAATTACATAGAACCGAATGTACAATTTTCCGACAACTTTTCTAGCAGTTAGTTAAAATGGTGGCTCCTTTATTAAAGCCATGTTGATGACATACAGTAGTTTATCCGTTTACCCTTCCGGAGCACCTGAGATCACCCCTAGGTTTTGGTGGGGTTCGTGTTGTTTATTCTTTAGTTTTCTATGTTGTGTCATTTGTACTATTGTTTGTCTGTTTGTCTTTTTCATTTTTAGCCATGGCGTTGTAAGTTTAATTTCGATTTATGAGTTTGACTGTCCCTATGTATTATGTAAATGATTTGAATAATAAATCTTCCTATGATGCTTATTTCAATTCAATTCTTTTTAAGGTAATTCGGAAGACGTATGGACTGGCGGATATAGTCCTACCCAAGACGAGAATTTTGTATTTGCCGATAACATGGATAACGGTGCTGCTTTTATATTGTATAATATTCCATTTGGAGAATGTAAGTTTTATTATTTTAAGATGTTTTAGTAAGACATACGCGTTTAGTTAAAATGTTCTCTTTGTACGATTAATAATCTGGTGTTATTGGATGTGTTTTCAAAAAATACTTTAATATTTATGACGAAAAACCAAATATATATGTCTAAGAAACAATGACCGATTTACATAAAAAAAACAAAACAATTGACACAACGAAGTCAACATTAAATTTTCTAAGTATACAGTATTTCTAGATCTGCTGTTGTCTGCTCTTTGGTCAGGTTGTTAAATTTTCAAAGTATACAGTTTTTCTAGATCTGCTGTTGTCTGCTCTTTGGTCGGGTTGTTGTCTCTTTGACATTTTCTCCATTTTGATTCTAAATTTTATTGAATCGTCCTGAGCCTAGATAGGCAGATCAGTAGTTTTACCTGAGATAATCAGATTCCCTTAGACAGCAAACGGATACAATGGATTACAAAAAAAAAAACATAAGCAAGTTCACTGACTGAGGACTTACGCATTAACCTTTTTGCGAGATTGAAAAAAATCAAAATATGATAAAACTTTCTTATATTAACACCTACCTATGGTTTTTTTTAAGTTACCTTTATTCAGATTGGTCTACTTCATCTTTAGTGAAAGTACGAAAAAAGTTTATTTGTGGAAATGTGTTTTTTTCTCTCACCATAATAGCCCATAAATAGGTATAAAGTGAGAAAAAATGAGAAAATCATAAAAATTGGGTATTTTCGAAAGGCCGTAGCAAAAAAAAGAAGTGAACCACCATATGATTTTTTCTTTACTTATTATTTTTTTACAGTCTTATAAACCCCAAAATCAGGTTAAGAAAAAGGTTTAATTCTAGACAGAGGTGTACATCTTAAAGATACATACCTTTTTAATTTTCACAGTAGACGAAGAGGAAATTGGGCAGAGCTGTCTCCACATAGACTTTGATAACGGTAATAATATCTGGGAATGGGAAAATGAAGACTGTGAAGACGATGAAAGATTTGTTTGCGAATTTCCAAGGGTTAGTATGAACATTCTTTTAGGAATTTCTGAAAATATTGAATATATGTTTTGTATCATATTTGACATGCTGAAGCATTTAGACTCATGTACGTGCAAGACCAATATTCAATGTTTTGTCTTTTTACAAAAAGAATGATTTTAAACAAAGTAGAACAAAAAAAATTACGAGAGTACATAACGTTAATTGAAGAACGCTATACATGAATATAACATTTATTCAACAGTTCCAATTGAAGAAATTAACAAAACAAAACAAAACAGGAATGATAGAAATTGCAACTTAAGCATGTTAAGAGTAAACAATTCCTGCTAAACATATGACACTCATCATATTGATCATGGTAAGGAATGTTGTTTATTGGTCTGAATGATTCAGAAAACGTTGTATATTCTTTTGACAAAAAATAGTATTGTGAACCACTGAATTTAAGTTGGATTATATTGATCAAGTCATTTCTAAATATTTTATTTCAATGAATGTATATGAACTACAGTAATGATACATATATTATCATATTTATATTAAACTATATAATTTTTTCCAGAAAACCTGTCCGTAGAAGTGAATGTAGCCGATGTCATATTCCAACGGACGAATCTTTCTTTTCCTTGGAACACAAAAATAATAAACTATATTCATATTGCTAGTGTTATTTATTTTTCTTAGCCTTGATCAACCAATAGCAGTTATTCCTCTAATCTCTGTAATACAAGAATTAGGAGATGTAGAATAATTGACAATGACACGACAACAATCCACAAATGGAGTGGATGTTAGCGATTATTGCCAACTGATTGCTCTCCGATAATGACAAAAACATACCGATTTGTGACAGTTAACATAATTTATGACTATTATGCTGTGGTATACTGCAACTGCCTATTCTTATACCGTATTGTCAGCTATTAAATATACTATTCATTTGAGAAAACAGCTTACTTTAAAACATTGTTAGCACTATTCAATACTTAATTGTTAAAAATGTCGATGTGTTTCTGCTATCCCATCCTTTTTATATAATTTAGATCTTAAAAATGTATACCTTTTCATATATATTGTGTTGGTAAAATTGTTACCATTACCAATATTGTTTTGGTTTCGTGGTGTTTAATTTACAAGTGGAATACAAAAGTGTCAAAAGAGAGAAAATTGTATGATAAAAACGCAACCAGAAACACAAACTTTGAATACAGACGACAGACAAAGAAGTGTTTTTAGAACTTCAATGGCATCATCGTGTGTTTCTTATACAATTTAATAGTTTCCCCCGACCTATTCACATATTTACAAGCTTGAAAAGGCGACCTATTCAATCGGCACGCCCTATCATCTTGTCAATAGGAAGTGGTCCCTCACAGTATAGAATGAAATAATACAATATTAAATAAGATAAGAATAATTCACTATGAAAGAGCACCAACTTCAATTCTAAGACATACCTATTACACTGTATACCTTAAGATGAGTGGCTAAATTAACATTTGTTTATAGCATGATACGAGAAATGTCCTTGATATATAAAGTAACAAACAGACGATACAGTATACGGGACAACAACACTTTAAAATGAACTTGATTTACTTTTTAAATTTATAATTCCTTCAGCTTGTTATTATAGTCTACACGTAACATAGTTACTTTTTCACATATTTTGCCAACTGTTGTTCCTTTCTTGAGAAGAGATATGTTTTTTATCATAAACTACAGAGCAAATGCTTCAATATTCTATATTTTTTTTCTCTTGGAAACAAGTGTAATATGCACAAAAGAAACATGTAGATTGATACATATCATCCGTTTTTAGATCACCTGGCCCGAAAGTCCAAGTGAGCTTTTCTCATCACTTAGCGTCCGTCGTCCGTCGTCGTCGTCGTCGTCGTCGTCGTTAACTTTTACAAAAATCTTCTCCTCAGGAACCACTGGGACAAATTTTACTATTCTTGGCCACAATCATCATTGGGGTATCTAGATTAAAAAATGTGTCCGGTGACCCGGCCAACCAACCAAGATGGCTGCCATGGCTTATAATAGAACATAGTGGTAAAATGTAGATTTTGGCTTCTATCTCTGAAACCAAAGTAATTAGAGCAAATCTGACAGGGTAAAATAGTTAATCAGGTCAAGATCTATCTGCCCAGAAATTGTCAGATGAATCGGACAACCTGTTGTTGGGTTGCTGCCCCTGAATTGGTAATTTTAAGGAAATTTTGCCGTTTTTAGTTATTATCTTGAATATTAATATAGATAGAGATAAACTGTCAACAGCAATAATGTTCAGCAAAGTAAGATCTACAAAGAAGTTAACATGACCAAAAAAGTCAGTTGACCCCTTAATGAGTTATTGCCTTTCATAGTCAATATTTGTCAATTTTTCGTAAATTTTTGTAACCTTTTACAAAAATCTTCTCCTCTAAAACTAATAGGCCAAATTTAACCATACTTGTCCATAATTATCATTGGGGTATTTAGTTTACAAAATGTGTCCGGTGACCCGGCCATCCAAACCAAGATGGCTGCCATGGATCAAAATAGAACATAGGGGTAAAATGTAGATTTTGGCTTATATCTCCGAAACCAAAGCATTAAGAGCAAATCTGACATGGGCTAGAATTGTTAATCAGTTCAAAATCTATCTGCCCTGAAATTGTCAGATGAATCGGACAACCCGTTGTTGGGTTGCTGCCACTAAATTTGTATTTTTTAGGAAATAATGTCGTTTTTGGTTATTATCTTGAATAATATTATAGATAGAGATAAACTGTAAACAGCAATAATGTTCAGCAAAGTAAGATCTACAAAAGCGTCAACATGACCAAAATGGTCAGTTGAATCCCTTATCGAGTAATTGTCCTTTATAGTCAGTTTTTGTCAATTTTTCGTAAATTTTTGTAATCTTTTACAAAAATCTTCTCCTCTGAAACTACTGAGACAAATTCAACCAAACTTGTCCACAGTCATCATTAGGGTATCTAGTTTAAAAAAAGTGTCCGATGACCCGGCTTGGGAACCAAGATGGCCGACATAGCTAAAAATAGTTCATAGGGTAAAATGTGGTTTATGGCTAAAATCTTAAAAACCAAAGCATTTAAAGCAAATCTGACAGGACGAATTTGTTTGTTAGGTCAAGGTCTATCTGCCTTAAAATCCTCAGACCAATCAGGCAACCCGTTGTTGGGAAGCTGCCCATGAATTGGTAATTTTACGAAAATTTGTGCAGCTTTTGGTTATTATCTTGAATAGTATTATAGATAAACTGTAAACAGCAATAATGTACAGCAAAGTAAATCCTACAAATAATTCAACATAATCAAAATGGTTAATTGAACTTTTAAGGAGTAATTGCCCTTTATAGTCAATTTTTGACAATTTTCATCAATTTTGTAAATTTTGTAAATTTTTACATAAGATTTTAACTACTGGGATAGATTCATAGGTTCATTAGATAGAGATAGTTATAAGCAGCAAGAATGTTCAGTAAGGTAAGATCTACAAACACATCACCATCAGCAAAACACAATTTTGTCATGAATCTATCTGTGTCATTCGTTTATGATATGTGTAAAGACCAAGGTAAGCGACACAGGCTCTTTAGAGCCTCTAATTATGTCCCGTCATCAAGATTTGGGCATTACTGTTTTCGTCAACCTATTAGTCTTTCTGTCAGAACGTCTGTTAGTCCCTCTTAGTTCAAGTGAAATGTTTGGGCTAGGTTAGGTCAATATGAGGTTACATTGAAATCAACTGATATCCTTAGTTAGTACGCATATTCATTGACATGTGAACCCTTCAGAAAATATTCCATTTCTTTGTATATACTCCTATTTTTAACGTTCTCTAATGTAATAAAGAAATGAAAGATACCTAAAGGGTTATTTAAACTCAAAATTCAAAAACAAACTGAATCAGGTGTACTGAAAGTGTTAGCAGATCTTGTCCCACATGTGGAATCGTTCACGCTGCCCATGAACGTACAAATACTGTGATAAGCATACTTCAGTAGGTCACAATAAGGGAAAAGATAATATAGATGTATAAAAATTGGATTGGAATATTAAGCTTAAAGGGCACATTTTCTTGTTGTCATGTATTGGTTATAAAAAGTATCAGCTCTTCCTAAATTGAAATTTTAGTTGTTAATGTATATGTTCATCTAGATCTTGTTTAACACTTTTATGATATTCAAATAATGGAACTATAGTCGGGCTTTTAATACGTTTTCAATTTAAATCAAATATTTGGTTGATGTTTTTTTCTTTCTATGTGATCTGAATATCAAGTTTATATAGACTAGTTCATAATTGAATGTTGATAAATAAACTCATCATTGATACTATGATTTGAATTTTGTATTTGCGCCAGACGAGAGTTTTGTCTACAAAAGACTCATCAGTGACGCTCGAATAAAAAAATTAGAAAGCCCAAACGATGCACGAGGTTGGAGAGCGTTGATGACCGAACATTTTTATAAAGTTTTGCCAAACACAGCTAAGTTAATCTTTTCCTGATTAAGAAAATACTCAGTATTTTTTAAAAACAATTATAAACTGCGAGAATCTCTGAAGTAATAAGATTGAAATCATCAGAGAACAGGAGCAATTTTATTGGATGGTGTTTGTGTTCTTTGTAAAACATTAAAACACAAAAACGTCAATCAAACTTAACAACGTCTTATTCTAAATAAACGGACCCGACATCGATTACAATCAAATGAGTTACTGTTTAGAAGAATATGATATTTCAAATCATGACACCATATCATATTATTTGTGTAGTGATGTTCTTCATCTCAAAGTTAAAGGAATTAATTCATCATGGGGAAAACCTCTAGCATCTTGGTTTGATAACTTTGATTAATTGAAATATGATTCACTTCTTACATCTGTTCGACTATACAAATAAATCGACACTCTGTAAGCTAATTCTCAATATAAGAATAAGCGCAGTCCGACGTTTTCAATGAGACCATTATCAAAACGTCTTCCTGTTACCTTTCAGATACTTAGGAAAATTTTCATACAGCAATCCGACGTTTTCAAGGAGACCATTATAAAAACGTCTTCCTGTTACCTTTAAAGGGATAATTCGCGATTTTTCACTTTTCATCTTATTATGTTCATAATACCATAAAAAACATATTCACCAAGTTTTATTTTGATATGAAATCTAATAAAGAAGAAAATTGGGAATTATTAATTTTATTTTTTGAAACTTCCTGACTTATGTGACGTAGTTTAAGTCTTTGATGCATGCCGGGAGTGAAAATATCTCATTTAAGTCTTGTTCGTTAACCAACTCATAACGCGATTTAAAGCGCATCGACGACTTTTGGTGTAGCTATTAACCAACGAAAAATAAGTGATAGCCATGCAACTTTTAAAATTAGATCGTGTGGATTTTTAAAAACGAATTTTAATAATAAAAGTAAATCATACAATAGAACATTTTTATGATTATTTTTCTAAAAATGCCTTAAACAAACATATGAAACTGACATGATCGACAGTGTATTAAAAATACATGTTTGTATTCTGACCTTTTTGCTTCATTCCAGCAATCATTTTCACTTGCTTGTACGGTGGAAACAATAACATGTGTATTGTTTTGTGACACCTAAAGAATGTGGAATGCGTAGTTTAACTCAAGGTAATTAACAGATTAGCATTATGTAATTCTAATCTTTTGATCCTCATTCAGTGAAATCTAGGCGTCACGGTTCACTATTTCGTATCAATTGTAAACGGGAGTCAGACAAAGTTTCAGACACATGAATGTAAAAAAAAATTAACGGGAATCGCACAATAACTGGATTATAGCTGTTGTATATTTTTATATTTTGCATAAGATCACTTTTAATGAATTAAGAATGACTTTTGATTTCTTTAGTAACGATAAAATACTGAATTATTTTAATTGAAGTATTTATAAATAAAAATAGCCTTCTAAACACGAGTTTATGAACTAAAAATTGTACTATTTCAAATAAGGATCGGCAGCCTTAAATATTTCAAACAGATCATTAACAATTGCAATTATATATTTTAGTCCATCCAAAGTGATCTTTAATTACCTATTTAGGAATCAATGTGCTCATCAAAATAATTTAAATCTCACAACACATGAATACTTCAGATATTTAAAAAAAGATGTTTTAAAAAATTGACAGGAAATTAAAGGATCTAATTGGAATGGAATCAACAAATTACGAACAGATATGCTTTTCAAGTGTGAAAAACATCAACAAAATTTATACATAATCGGGAATGTCCTTCTTAAAATACTCTTCGTCTCACACCGTAACTATATATAATACTTTAGCTATTTGACCAACGATGTATTAAAAAAAAATGAACGAATTAAATGTCATCTTTCCCTATTTTTTAATGTAATTATAAGTCTGTTTCAACTGGCAAGAATACCACTAAAGCGGACTTGTTGTAAGCAGTTTATTCTTTAAATTGCTGTCATTGAATATCAAGATGGAAAATAAATCCCGAAATTGATTTGAAACTTTGATACTCTATAGTTTTCCTGGAAAATATTCACATCCCTCGGTATTAGTGTACTTCCAGTTGCGTATATATTACATGCATGTCGGAACAATTTGTGATGATGACGAATTTCTTCCTTTTTTCGAGAACAATCTATAAATGTCCATAACTTCGATGAGCCAAATAAACTTATATATCGACCTGTATTTAAATCTCTTCTTCTTCTTCTTTTGGTATACAATAGTCTATCGACATTTGATGATAACATACTGTTGGCATACGTGGACTTGTCATTTTACAAAACTTTTACCCCAATTTACGCAAAATGCTTGTTTCTTTCTTAGGTTCTATGTATACATGTATATATTTTAATTTGCACTATAGTTCCGTAACTTATAATCCAGGCGTATAAACGAATTTTCGACAAGTGCGTACATTTCTTTAAATCAATATTTCTGGCCTTCACCATTGACAACGAGTATATATTACATTTTACCAAATTTACCCTTGGAAAAAATACGTATATAGATTTTTATTTCATCAAATCTGTTTGGTTTTTTTTTGGTATTATTTATATTTTTATAAATAATTTTCTTTTCACCAGAAATGTTATTCATAAACAAGCGTATGAGTTTAGTAATATCACTTTCGGACACGCAAGATAGAGATGTATATTATACACCTAATAGTTCAAAATGGAAAGTTATAATTTGACGGCCGTGTACACTTATCAATACACTAAGAAGTGAAACGATGCATGAATTTGCAAACTCGACAGGAAATCGCTTAAATACCTGGACGTGTCACCTCACACCCCCTTCAATACCTTTGGGAGTAATACCTTTAGCCATGCGGGAGATCAGTGGAGCGAAGATCCTAATTTATTTGAATAAAGTTTATTACATAAAAGAATTATGAACTAATTAGATTTCCGAAAACAATTCAAGTTTCACGGAAGACTTATTTATGATTTGAAATTTTGACTTTTTCACTAATTCCTATATTATCAGTCTAAAAATAACAGATCATGGCATAAAAAAAAGAAAATTTTCCGTATCAAGTTAGTTAACTGTTAACTAGTCGGATAAAACAACCGTACGATTGACGAGATATCGACACGCAATTACGACTACATCGGGTTACTGTAGTTTTGGTCCTTAGACATATCGTGACTGCAAATCGGAGAAGGTGACAAAATGGCTGACCGCAGAGAATTGATACTCTAAATTTAAAATCGATGGTGATCTCTTATCTAGCAGAATAAAACTTTAATATCTATGCATTTGAGCATTTTTATACAGAATAAACATAATATCAATTTTTGATTTTTTTGCGAAGTTTCCCTTTAAGATACTTAGGAAAATTTTCATACAGCAGGTGTTTATCTACTTTTACTGTTCATTTGCAAGATATGGCGAAATTAAAGTTAAAAAAAGTATCGATTCTACTGTAAATTTAAGTGTAACAGATAATGAGTTTCTTGATTCATTTACTATTCTAATCTTGAAATAATAATCGCAAACTAGAAACGTAGAAAAATATTTCTTTTTTCAGAACCAAAGCTTGTCAAAGAGAATGGTAACACAAAAGGCCAGGACATATTCATCCGAAGTTCAAAATATCATCTAGATTATTCTGGGTACAACTCTTGAAAAAAGGAAATAGCGGTATACCACTGCCTAATAGTCATAAATCGGAATTTGATGAGACTGTCGTACAAGGGAGTGGTTTAGCGCTATAAAATCAGGTTCAATCCACCATTTTCTACATTTGAAAATGTCTGTTCTAAGTCAGTAATAAGACAGTTATTGTCCATTCGTTTGATGTGTTTTGTCATTTGATTTTGTCATGTCATTAGGGACTTTCCGATTGAATTTTCCTCGGAGTTCAGTATTTTCGTGATTTAACTTTTTTTCATTGTAACGTATCGCTATGTTTGTGTCATTATCGGATGCATATCGGTTGACCATAATAGCTCAGATCCACTCCATTTGTGGATAGTTGTCGTCTTATTGTCAATAATTTAATTTTGGATGTAACACGGCTTCTGATTTGCTGACAGTGTTCTAGCTATCATCTCACAGACATTATTTTGTCATGGTCAACGTATTTTTCATGATTTACGCAAGCTTCCAATGGAATTTCGAAATATATTACAAGGAATGTCGGTAATAATTTTTTTCTGTCTATTCGAAATAACTTGAAAAATGTTGAGCACTGTTCAAGTTAACTCGCTATGCGAGTTAGTCATTGTGCAACACATTTTTTTAATGTTATTTCTTAATCCCACATCTCTCTATTCTTATATTAAAGAGATTAAGGGAATAAGTGCTATTGGTTGATCAAGGCTATGAAACACTAAATAACACTTGCAATACGATTACAGTTTATTATCTCTTTATTTGTCTACAGGATACAAAATAATCCTACAGTCGAATATAACAATGGCTACATACTATTCTAAGGACAGGTTTTCTGAAAGAAGAAAAAATGATATGGTTTAATATAAATATATAATGAGTAAATAACGTCTCAACATTGACACATTTTATCAACAAATAATGTTATTATAAGAAACGAAATGGTTCACCGAAACACTTTTAAAGCCGTGAGGGGAAGGGATCATATCAGCGGATGATGTTTGAAGTTAAAAGTGGTCGAACGAGACACTCTTTTATTGTGCCTAGGGAAGCAGTCATATAAGCAAGTGCTAGGTTTAATTACAAAATCATCTAGACAGCTGATGCTTAAAATAATGAAAAAGTAGAAAAGAACACTTTGTTATGGAGCCTAGGGGAAGGAATCATATCAGCAGCTTATGTTATGTTTAATTACCGGTAAACATATTATCTATATATGGTCCCTTGGTAAAAGATCATATCAACTGGTGATTTTATAAGTACCACATATATCGATAGAAAAGGACAGGTAATGTTATATGCATAGAATAGGTCGATTGAAACATTTTTTGATAGTGACTACAGTAAGGGATCATATCGGTATATGATGTAAGAAGCAAAATTACCAGGTCGATATTGACACTTTTTATGGTGACTAGAAGTAAGGGTCACTATTCATTTTTATGGTAACTAGAGGTAGGGGTCATATCAGTAAGTGATGTTTTAGTAAAGAGTGATTCGATAGAAACAACTTTGTGGCGCTTAGGTGAGGGTAATATAACAAGTCAATTTAGTAGTCTTGTATTTATTAGAATTCAATTAGGGACTATTTTATCTTTTTGCTGATTTTATGCAATCGATTAAATTGTATACATCCTTTAAAGATGGTATATACAATTTTAAGTAACATGATATGATTTTATGTATATTTGCCTCAAGCAACAACTAACTATGCTATTTTTATATCTTTAAACCTGTTCGCTATTTCTATTTGTAAGCAAATAACCGGTTATTGTAATTTCTGATTATCCAGAAAATAATATTTGTTTTTATACTTTATAATGTGTTTTTATTCTATGTTTTTTCAAGGGCCATGTTTGCTTATGTCAGGCTTTCGACATCAAGTACAAAAACAAATAACTTGAATATTTAGAAAATGATAAGAGATAGCTGTACCAAAACAGCGTATGAAATAAAATAGGGAGTTTCAGATTTTCGTTTTTTTACCCTGTCTTTGTAAATTCTTTTTTTTATTAATTTTGCTTTTTATTTTAGGTTTTGCCAGATGGGGCAATGTGACATATCACTTTAAACGTCTAGATAAGATGTACTGAAAAAATTCGAAAATTCTACAACCCTTTCCATCAATAAAAGAATAGCGGGGTCGTTTTATATAGTTTATATAGTCCGCCAAAAGTTAAGCACCACCTAAATATAAATCGCAATATTCTTTAACTATTGCAAAAAAAATATATATATGTTTTGTGTTAAGAATTGCCTATAACATATATATAACAAATTCATTACGACAAAAACAATTAAATTCCGATAAACACGCCAAGCAAATTTTTATTAAAGGTCATCTGCACTTTATCGAATACACTGTTTCGGTACCTGTAAATCATCTTTCTTTTGTCGCGTGTACAGGTATAATTTAACCTTCACCAAGTCACTGTGAAATATGGCAAGGAGTAAGTTATCTGTGACTGAACGTTAACAAGCAATTGGCATGTGAACTGCCGGTAGGAGTACTAGGAGCATAGGTAACCATTTCAATGTTAATCACGCCGTCATTGTCAGTGTTTTACATCGTCATGTTGACATAAGAACTGTAAATGATAGACCAAGGTCCTGAAGACCCCGTTTAATTACCGATCTTGATGACAGACTGCTTATTGGTCGTGCTGCCAAAGACAACCCATTTACTCCTGCCCCACAGCTTAGACACCATTGACCTCAAGGTGGTCGTGTTAGAGTTCGAACATTGTTCTGGTGACTTCATAGAGGCTACCTAAGAGCACGTCGTGTTGTCAAGGCACCTGCCCTATTAGCCAGACACCGTATAATCAGATTTCAAAGGGCTAATGCCCATCGACGCCGGAACATGAGAAGCTAACAAAATGTTCATTGGTCAAATGAGAGTCGATTTCTGTAACGACAAATAGATGGCAGAAGACGAATTTGGTTGGGGAAAAAAGTTCGTATAACCAAAACAACAGTTGCCCAACGACTGCATACGTTGCTGGTGGTGTAAGGTGGGTATGCATTATCTGCACGGTAGCATGAATCGGACAGACATACAGGGATTTGGTGCTTAGAAACAATGCAGTCCCTCATTTTGCTAATCCTCCACTTGCGTCAAGACCCTTGTACATGTACGACAATGCTAGACCACACAGGGCAAGGATGGTAATCGAGTAAAAAAAGCAAGAAGCCATTGACACTATCTTTTGGCCTTCCATTTCCCAGACATGGACCCTATCGAACATGTATGGGATGCCATTGGCAGAAATCTCAATCGTAGTGATCCACCTTTGCAAAATCTTAGTGATCTAGGAGGGGCAATTGTTGTTGAATGGAATTAATTTGCTCAACTTAACTTCAGAAGGCTTGTACAGAGTGTGAGACGCCGTGTTATGGATCTGTACCGGAGAGAGATGATTACACATCCCATTCACTCAAATATTGACATTAAATTTTCCGAACATACCAAAGATAAATCGTAGAGCCTTTTAATGATATTGGGTGATTAATTGTAAAAACATAAAATCACAGTGAAACTTAAATTCCGTTTCTGATATGTGTAATGTTCACTATTTTTATGAACCCAAAATTCAAATGCATAGAACCTGCATAAATGACTAAATTTAAGTTTATGGTTTATTTATGATATATGTTAGCAATATTACTATATGAATATTTTCGATTTTTCGAGGATAAACTGATTTTTTTTAATGAAAAAAAATTCGATGCAATAAAAATAGGTGGTGCTTAACATTTGGCGGACTGTATATTATTTTGAGAACTGATATATGAAGAGCAAATCTGGGAGGAGAAAAAAAGTCTGGAATGTTCATTTACGTCAAGGCTGTCAACGACTTGTAAGAGTTATAAATCATGAGTGTCACATTTTACCTTGTTTTTCATGTATGCTTATTATTTTTAAAAAGATAGAAAAAAAGAAGTTTTAATCAAACACAAATATCTTTTTTTGTGTAATTGCTTTTTGATTACAATGGTAACCAATTGCTTAAAACTATAATTGATAGATATACATGTAAACTACAAATTACCAAAATTATCAGCAAGACAAGATCCACAAATATTAAGATTTTCATTTAGGACAGTTTGTTATATATTTTTTCTTTCTATTTGTGTAACGAAATATGCCAAATTCCTTAATTTGATAGCAATATTTCATGATATACATACATCACAGATGTTCTTAAAAATGTTCCGAGGCTTTACCTAGTTCGTCCTGGTACATATCAAAATACAGAATACGTACTTAGTCCTTCCGGATACATATCTAAATACAGATAGTTTGTATGATGTATATTTTTTTTCTATTTGTGTAACGAAATATGTAAACTTCCTTTATCTGAAAGCGACATTTCATGTAATACATACATCATAGGTGTTCCTCAAAACTGAATGATCCAAGCTTTTACCTAGTTCGTCCTGGTAAATTTCTAATAACAGAATAAGTATTAAGTACTTCTGGATACATATCTAAATATAAAATAAGTTATTTTGAAATCTATATAAGATTAATTATTACAACATATTCATGTCAATCTACATAATTACACGTTTAAATCCTTATACCTCCAACACATACATTGCGTTAATTCGATTGCAATCTAACTTTTGAAAATATTTTTTTATAAATCCGAAACATGTCCTATAAATGGTTTATTTTTTATAAATTATGACTTGGAAAGTTGTCTCATTGGCACTCATACCACATTTTCATTGTCTACGTTTTTATAGCATTAATATTTGTTAATAAATCGATAAGTCATAACTGTGAGCTAATTTGACGTGACCATCAAAAACCCATTTTTATCAGAAACATTGAAAGTTTGCGTTACATAAAAATAAATCATACTATTTTAAGGTTGATTAAAAGTAGGGGATCTATAGAGCCTGCTGTTGCTAACCATGGCATTTACCGCATACAACAAGTTTGGATCATTTCTTACTTAATATCAGGAGGTTACGTAATTATTTAAAAAAAAAAAGGTTCAATGAAGACATTTTTATTGTTCCACTAGAGAGAGGGGTTATATAAACCGGTGATTTTTCATGCACAAAAAGTGTGAATAAAGACATGCTCCATGTTGCTAAGGGAAGGGTCATATTATACGTCAATTTCGCAGTCTTGTATTTATTCTAATTCAATTGATTCCTTGTTGGTTGATTCGAAGCCAGTGTCAAATATTTCAAGCATGTTCAGGACGACTAATTCATTTGAGGGCCACTAACTGTTTGGGTTTATATAATGCTTCTCAATTTAATTGTGTACGTTATCGTTTAACAATGGTTTATACCCTTTTCTAACCATACATTGTAAATATGTGGGTACGTTGTATTTTATTATAAAATGTTTGAGTTTGAATCTGCCAATTATTTGTTACACATTCATGTCATGTTTATTTGCCTGTAGCAACCAATAATCGATCATAATGTTCATATCTTTAATTTTATTTGCAAGCAAGTAGCCGATTTTTGTATTTCTTGATTATAGAGAAAATAACATCAGTTTTTATTTTTCATAACGTGTTTCTTAAATCTACATATTTTTCAAAGTCCATCTTTGCTCATCTAAGGCTTTCAATGTGGGGAGCAGAAATAACTAAAAAGTAAAAAACTGTTCTACAAGAAAGAAGTTTTATCAAATGGTACAAAACAAGGCGTACGATACCAGGAAAAGGATCAAACTCACCAGTCGACTGATTACGTCATTACTAAAATAGAAAAACAAAAAAATAGACTAACAAGAGTAAAAAAAACACACAACATGAAAAACATGAAAAACAAAAGAGAGTACAACATGAACCGGAACAAAAACTTGGGATTATATCAGTTGCAACGGAAAAGTAAGCTGTTGAATCAGTGTTTGTATTGTCAATTTGCAATCAGCCGAAACATACTAATAGCTTCATTTACATTTACATGTCTAAACTCGCTTGAACTATTGAATAACATTTAAGAAATTATTAGATAAATGGTAGCAAACTCTGATTTTATATTGAAATAAATAAACAATCGCACAATTTCTCTTATAGTATCATAATAAACATTTCTATTAAATTTATTTTTTTGACTTAATGCCTTCTTGTGCTTCTTTGGTACATATTTGTTTGTTTTTAACCTTGATTAGAGTATAACACAATGTTGACAGCTGTGCCTCTATTTTTTACAGTTTAATTATTATATCTATTTGTTTTGTTCACACATCATTGTCAATGAAATGGAATGGTGTGCGACTGTCATACAAGTAAGAGGTTTGTCTAGCTATAAATTCAGGTTTAACCCATCATTTTCTACATAAATAAGGGCATGTACCAAGTCAGGAATATGACAGTTGGTTACATTTGTGATGATGTTGTGCTATTGATTTTTTAATTTTTGTCATTTGACTCTCCGATTTGAATTGTTTCCCGAAGTTTTTTTGTTATTTCACTTTTCTTGCGTTGTGCATATAACATGTATATTGCATTTAAGTAATAATTCCACCTATGTAATAATGCTCTATTTTGATGAGAGACATGGTATTTTGCAATAATTTCTATGTATTGAGATTTGCTTTTCTCTGTCGGGGTATTTGTTATAAGGGAACTCCATGAACATGGGGAATACCATGTTTAAAAAATAACTCAATGAATTGTTTTTATTCTATTTTGAAATGAGCGTCACTGATGAGTCTTATATAGTCGAAACGCGCGTCTGGTGTAATAAATTATAATCCTGGTACCTTCGATAACTATTTACACCACTGGGTCGATGCCACTGCTGGTGGGCGTTTCGTCCCCGAGGGTATCACCAGTCCAGTAGTCAACACTTCGGTGTTGACATGAATATCAATAATGTGGTAATTTTTATAAATTTTCTGCTTTCAAAATTTTGAATTTTTCAGAAAAATTAAGGATTTTCTTATCCTAGGCATAGATTACCTTAGCCGTATTTGGTAAAACTTTTTGGAATTTTGGATCCTCAAGGCTCTTCAACTTTGAAATTGGATGGCTTTTAAAATATTTTGAAATATGCGTCACTGATTAATCATATGTGGTCGAAACACGCGTCTGGCGTACTAAATTATAATCCTGGTACCTTTGATAACTACTACTATTATGACAAATATACGGTTCCAGATGGAACGTTTAGGATAAAAACATCATTATTGAAATTGGAGCGAATGACGAAAACATGCCGCGAACCTGTACTTTTAGTGACGTCATAAATAAAACTTAACGGAAACGCATTGTCAACCGCTCATACTCATAACACTGGAATCCGCTTGTAATACGTTTCACTCAAACTGATAAACAAAGTTTATTAGTCAGCCGAGAACCAGCTTATTACAACCAGTGACTGTATATAAAAAATGATCAGAAATGATCATACGGCAAATGCTATTTGACTGGGCAAATAGCACAGCTGATGTGTATACAAAAATTATACATTCAAGTAGAAACTCCACATGATACCTGATTAACTTTCTGAGGTCGAACATTCGGTGGAATTAAATAATTATATCATGCCAATATCATGCCAATAAGGGGTATTTGCCAAAAATACCGGTTTCGAGGTTACTCATTTCCCTCGCCTAACGGCTCTAGAAATTTGTAATTTTTTTTTTATATTACCCCTTAAGCTTGTGAGCATGATATATTGAACAGATATTTCATTTTATGGAAGGGTATTTGTTAAAAATACCAGTCAAGGAACTGTGAAATTACCCAAGCCGCTAGGCGAGGAAAATATGGTCCAGAGACTGTTTTTTTCGCAAATACTATAGTGTTATTAACTGGCTGTTTCTGTATTGGCACTGGTATAGATTCAAGGTTTGCTGTATTGGCCTCGAGACCCGTAGGGTCGAGGGCCAATACAGCTGACCGAGAATCTATACCAGTGCCAATACAGAAACAGCCAGTTCATAACACTTTTATTAAATGATTATAATAGAATTAAAAACCGGAAGTGAACGTCCCGTATTAGCCCATGGGCCAATACAGCTTTTTTCCCGCTTTTTTCTGTATTTGCCCTGTTTTTTCCGTTTGAAAACATTAAGACATTACAAAACATTGCACATCATTTAACCTGTTTATTTTATGACTCTAATTTAAAAAATATTATACAAATGTTTTTATGCATAACGATACTTCAAGAGTAAAGTAATGGCGTAAGAAAATTGAAAACCGGAAGTGAACGTCCTGTATTAGCCCTAGGGCTAATACGACTTTTTTCCCGCTTTTTTCTGTATTGGCCCTGTTTTTTCCGTATTGGCCCTGTTCGAAGAGCAATATTAACTCTTGATTTATATCGACAGTGGAACGTTTTTAGTATTGCACATGCTGATTTATCCGTATTAGGGCTTATTTGCTCATATCATTTAATAATCCTCCATAAGATGATATATCTGTTAAATTACACCGATTGATTTATTGATACTGTCTGTACATATGAATGGTAATTGTAGTACCGCGGTAGAATGCTGTATTTTTGTATCTAAATGTGTAAACGTCTCTGTTATTTCATTATTAAAACGTTCATTTGTACAGGCGGTTTTTTCCTCTTTATTTGTATATATCACTAACAGTTTTCAATTTATCTCAATCGAAAGTGTTTAACCATGTTATCAAAAGTAGTTAACAATCGGGATTAGTGAGAAAGTTACGAATAATTTTGGCAGAAACAGGCTTGCGAGAGTAAAAAAGGAATATCCAAAATGGCATTACCGTGGAATTTGTGGCAAATTCACCTGCAGTGAAATCATAAAAAAAACTGAACTCAGAGGAAAATCCAATCGGAAAGTCCATAATCACATGGCCAAATCAATGACAAAACACATAAAAAACGAATGGACAAGAACTGTCATATTCCTGACTTGGTACAGGCTTTTTCAAATGTAGAAAATGGTGGATTAAACCTGGTTTTATCACGCTAAACCTCTCACTTTGATGACAGTCTCATCAAATTCCGTTATATTTACAATGATGCGTGAACTAAATAGACACAATAAATAAAATAGTCAAAATATGGGTACAGTAGTCCACATCGTGTAACAATTTTTAAAGGAACAATTTAACAGAACACAAAAAGGATATGAAGAAAAAAAATGCATTTTACTGACAAATAAACACCTTTTAATTCAATATCACACGTTTACACTACCAGCCTGATCAGCAGCGATATCAGTTTTATTTTTGTCATATGAACAATTTCAAATGAAAGCTGACTAATGTTTCATTTTTTTAATAATGTCAATTTACAAGTTATAGGGGTGTATTAACTAGTCAATATTTTGTTTTGATGTCTAGAATTCGAATCTTCAAAAAGCAAATTTTACCAAAGATGTTTGTCAAAAATATATCTATAAGATTGTAAGACGTATCGAAAGCTTTGCCAAACTGAGATAAATGCTCCTTTAAATGTGAATAAGACAAAAATGAAAATTCCGGAAATATTGATAAAAAAATGCAAATCCACAGGATGAAAAGGAAGAAAAAAAAATAGATTGATGACGTCCTCGGTCAATATAATTTGAACAAGTCCATTCACAACAAATTAATCTCGTCAAAAGTCCATAATTGATAAATATATCTTTGAATGTTGGTTGTGTACTTATTGATTTTTTAGTCCAAGATACATAATTTGTTTTATACATTTTTGGTTTTAACTCTAGCTTTTAGTAAGTGCGAGTTATCTCAGATCTGTAATTAGTGTGATTGTGTTGTTAAGGACGAGGGAACGATAAATACCCTGCAATGTTCGAACTGTATTTTTATTTTGATATGTTCTACTTTGTATCGATCTGATGAGTAAAGCTTTTTTCAATTATTTTTGATAGTGTTTTGTTTAATATGTTGTGCTTTTACACTACTGTGCAAGGTCAGGGGAGGATTGAGCGTGCAGACATGTTTAACCCAGCCAAATTCCTTATGTGCATGTTTCAAGACAGGAGCCTATCGTAGATTGGGAAAAGAAACCAGAGGAATCCTCTTTCTTTAAAACTAAACCATTTTTTTAAGATGTGTGGCACATAAAGACACGTGTGTTTTGTATAATAAATACATACATGAAAATATAAAATAGAAGAACGAGACAAAGTCGGACTGTAACTTTAAAATCAAATATTAAATCTGTACACTTAGAACTTCACTCTTATTATGTATAATATTCCCTATCTGGCCTAGGGAAGATAACTCCGAAGATATTTTAGTCAAACTCAACAGGGAATTTGTGTATAAATACTACTATGTTTATATTTTAGTTAATTGCTATTAATAAGTATTGCAATGTGCATTGTGTTTAAATGTAAAATCAGTATTTAGTTCTATTATAATCTTAAATCAATCCTAATTCTATCTTACTTTTGAGATATAGTTTTATTAAATGTGACATCATTTTTGTGATGTTTCAGAAATTCAAATGTGACGTAATTTTTATGCCTTTTCACCACTTCGTATGTGACGTCATTTTTATGATTTTTTGCGTTGAGGCCTGGATTAAGTCGGGTGTGTCTATTTTTCTGTGTTGGTCTTTGCATTATGTATTCGGGTTTTGTTTTCTGTAATTAGTTAATACTTCACTTTCATTATGTATATCGTTTATATTCATTTGATAAAATTTACTGTTTGCATAGCATAAGTTGTTCTACATAATAAGGATGTTCTTATCCCAAGCATAAAAACATAGCCGTGTTTGACACGACCTTTTTCAACTTTTGATCTTCAGTGCTGTACAACTTTGTGCTTTTTTCACTTTCGCTATTTTGTATCTGGGCGTCACTGGTGAGTCTTGTGTGGACGAGGCGCGTTTTTGGCGTATTGAATTGTAAACCTGTTGCCTTTTGTTATCTATTAATCATGTGTTTCTTTGTCTAATATGTTCTCCTATTTATTTGTATTGTAGTCCTGTAATATTATGTTGTCATTTCAATGTTATATTTAACATTGCCATTAAAGTGCAAGGTGTGGCATGCCACAAAATCAGGTTCAACCCACTATTTTTATCTTTAAAAATGTCCTGTACCAAGTCAGGAAAATGGCCATTGTTATATTATAGTTCGTTTCTGTGTGTGTAACATTTTAACGTTGTGTGTCCGTTGTGTCGTTTGTTTTCTCTTATATTTGAGTGTGAATTCACATTACTATAAGACGTGTCACGGTACTTTTCTATCCCAAATTCATGTATTTGGTTTTGATGTTATATTTGTTATTCTCATCGGATTTTGTCTAATGCTTAGTCCGTTTCTGTGTATGTTACATTTTAATGTTGTGTCGTTGTTCTCCTCTTAAATTTAATGCGTTTCCCTCAGTTTTAGTTTGTTACCCCAATTTAGATTTTTGTCTATAGATTTACGAGTTTTGAACAGCGATATACTACTGTTGCCTTTATTTGGACACACGGAGACATGTTTTCTATTCTGTTAAGGTATGCTACAGAAAGAAGATAAGGAAAGGTCACCAAACAAGCCCAATCATGCAAAATGTCTGTTGTTTTGTGTATTCAAATATGATATATACTTTTGTTTTACGATCTTAACAACGGGCCTGCTCATCTCAAAATACTTCCAGAGACTTTCCAGAACTCCTCACACTCTTTATTTTTGACATGGTTTGGTCAACTATATTTCAAGGTTTGAACGTCTGTCAATTTGATTTTGGGTTGATTAGTGCGTATTGACGTTGGTCACGTACTTTTTTAAGGCAATTGAATGTTCTTGATCTAATTACTAATAATGATGGATTGTCAGAAGATAACAGCAAAAATTCATATATTTGTACACAAACCAACTGTGCTGTTGTAAAGAACAACACAAACACTAAATAAATAAATTCATCATTTTTTATACGATTTAAAATAAGTACCTTTTAAAGGGCAATTTTTGGTGACTGTTTTGAGCTTCAGAAATTGACTCTAATTTTGGATGTATATTCGATCTATTTCATAGTTTTAGAATAACAACAGCTTGTTTTGAAAAGTAAACAAATCAGAAGATATATAACAATTGTGAAAAAAAAACACAACAAATTCAGCAACTGGCGAGTTTCTCTGCTAAATGTAAGCATCAATTGTATATCACATTCCGAGAAAGGGGACGAAATGCAATTACGACAATCGGAAGTAAGTTTTATAATCACCTCCACACATTGATTGACCTGTGCGATATGTCTTTGATACATGGTTTCTCAGTTTAACAGCTGTTGATACCTGATACCTGTCTTATATGTAAGGTATTAGTCATGAATTTCCTGACTACAAACTAGCAACGAGAAATGTTTAAATCAGTTTTCTAGGTTGTCTTCTTCTTCCTTGGTCATTTTGTCCGTTCCTGGAGCAACAGTGTAACACCGAGACAGAAGCTACTAATTGTAGATTTAAACTCGTATGGAAGAAGATTTGGCAAAGTTATAAAAACAGTTTGCGAATCACGAACCAAAGGTGTGTATAACCAAACACATTACAAGGAGTCTTAAAACCGCACTTTAGTAGTAGATAAAATTTCAGATTGAACACTGGAATATTTATTGATACATTGATGTCAAAAAATTGAAAACAACACGTTTAATAATTTCTTGTGTCCGAAGCGCTTTTCTTGATTTACCTTCATCAGGAATGTTCAAAGCCAAACATTTGAAATCCGAAGATAGATAAGTACCGAAAATCGTTAAAGAGCTATATGTCAACAAGACTTAAAATTGTCAACTGACTATTAGTTTGGGCTAGTAAAGCTAGTAATTTCTGTCATATGTCGTCTCTTGTAAAGAGTTGACTAATTGGCAACCAAGCCAAATTACCTTTTTTTTATATCACTATGAGAAAACAGAGAAAAAACCATTTTCCTCGACAAAACATTTTCTAGACTTTTACTTTGACGTTAATTAAATTTTATGAACATTCACGTTCCTTTTCTTATTTATCAAACCCCGTAAATTGATTGTCAATCAATGTTTAATAATAATTGGATCAATATCCCTAATACGCCTCTAAATGAGGAACTTAAAAGTTGTGTAAATAAAAGATCACTGTGTAGTGAAATTGAACATGTTTCTATCTTTTACAAATGACTTAGCCTAACCCTTCGTGATGATTTGAAAAGAAGAGGAACATAGAATAATGTGTAAAAACTATTGAGCTATCAATCAGATATGTACAAAGTATTACCTTTCCAAAGTAGTTATTGTGTTAACAAAGGGATTTTTACCACGCGGAGCCGCATCACGAACGGATTTTCGGGGTTTACTAATGTTTGGAAAAAGTAGTCTCACTTTGTATCCCGAAAATTTAACTACATATGTGAAAATGTCACAGCTTCGAAACGAGCTATCATACATCTACAGGATAACAAACAGCCTTTTGAAAAACTATTAAAGATATTGACATAGTTATCAGGGGTACCAGGCTTTTAATTTGACAACCAGACGCGCGTTTCGTCTACACAAGACTCATCAGTGACGCTCAGATAAAGAAAAGTTAAAAAGCTAAACATGTATAGATTTTAAAGCAAAAAAACATGGCACACGAAACATTTGTAACGTAAATTTATTATTATTTTTTTTTATTAACTAAAAATGTTGAATAATGGTACTTTTGTCACTAAAAAAATATTATTGTTGATATGCGTATCTGTGAAAGACTCAAAATGACATTTCACGCAATTTCACCATTTTTTTGCCAAAATTTTTTTTTCATTATTGGTGACCTTTGTTTTTTATTTGCTCAGTCTTTAGAGCTATATTTCAGCGTTTTAAATCAAACTTTTGGACCAAGTGTCACAAACCGTTTTTTTTTTTATATTCCGATAAAAATATGTCAACACTGCTATTTTCCCTATCATTTCAGTGAAAACGGTCCCTTTTACATACCTCTTTAAAAGTAATATATGAGCTTAAAGGGTCCGGGACCCCCTATTTGTTCGGCAAATTTGATTCACTTTCTGTAAAGATTAAAATAACAAAGAATACGACACTTCTGACAGAAACTTCGAATGGGCCCGATCCACCTAAAACGCGGTTCATTATTGTCATTGATTACGCTTACACGTTTAGAGATCAAAGTACATTAACCACTCTTCGATTCTAATCTCTGCTCGGAATGTCACAAAAGTATGCATTTGGTGTTCTAAACAATATGCATTCCGTTTTTTGAGAGTTTAAACACATGAAACTGTTAAGGTGTACGCTAGTTGACTTAAGGGCGAATACTCAGCTTTGATGTGAAAATTCCTATAAAACTATTTTTTTATTTGTGAAGGAATGGGTATGGTAATCACTGTAAGATAATCTCATTACAATGTTCACACCAAGTGTTCAATTCTAGTGAAAAGAAGTACTTGACGCAGTACATTACATACATGTTTGAATCATTTTGTTTTCGTAGTTTTTCATAAGTGTATTGGACGTTGAGTTACAGGTTCAACATTGTTAAACTAAATGGTATTATATCGCAAATGATTCTGGAGTCATTTCCATAGTGTCAATGATATATAGTTGTAAAATCAATGAATTTGATTTAGCTATTTATACATGCAGTCACAAATGAAACCGATACTATTGATATTTATAACTTGATGTATTTATCATGCCTCTCCCCCTCCCACCTCCAAATGTTTGTACATAAGAATCATAAAAACAGTGAAATACAAAATGTTATAATGCATGAATTTAGTTAGGACCATAGTGGTCACTACCAATATTGATAAAAGTTAGATTACCACTATATCAATTGAATTTGAAATACAGTTATAATAAAGCTTTATTCAGTCGTCATACTTTTATGATTAAATGCATTCAAATTATTATACAGGACACAAACTACGTCAATACACTCCACTCGAATACAACATTCACGGTCTGGTAAATCTCTTTATCTCAGAGATCTAGTTCATTTTACTTTTAAATCAAACGAAATTTGAACTAGGGGAATTCCGGTTAAGTTCCCAATAGAACATTGAAGAACTACAACAGAATGGCAGGTAAAATTAATACTATAACAAATTTCTATTGAAATCTGAATAACGTGACGATTTGCAAAAGATTATTAGGAATTCATCAAATGTTTGCGATGTCCTTCTCACAAGAACCAGCCCCTGTTTATCAAAGCAGTCTTAAGGCTGCTAGGGCATTTCCTAACATCATCTTAGTACATATCTTTTTCCTAGGTGGGTTAATCAATATCATATATAGATTGAATAAATTTAAATGTAGAATATCTTCAAATTGGCTCAACTATTATAGAAGACTTACTTGAGAAAAAAAAAACGAATACAAGATTCAGAAAAAGGGGTGTCCAATTTATGGTACCGAATAGTTGATGTAATCCGTATTTATATAACAGATTCCTCTTAACTCTATTTCGTATAAAACCTTGACACTTCGAATTAAACTTAAAGTATAGCATAGTGTAGCCATTTATATTTAGTTGTCAATATTTAAAATGTTCAATTCATATATTACATATTCATATGGATGTGTCATAAAGTGTGAATATACAGTTATCAGATAAATGTAATTCATGATCTGTATCATAATACTTTAAATAAATCTAAATTGATAATTATTTCTATAGAAGGTATTTGTATGTTGTTGTTTTTTAAAGTCCTTGATATTTTATTTTCCTTTACGCTCCCACTAAGCGCATAAATTTGTACTTTACCGAAATGTAGTCCGATAATGCCTTGTTATTTTGCTATCCCTAAATGTCGCGTTCACTCAGTCTTACTTAATTCGAATATTGTTATCGTTTCTGATATGAACTCTATTGAAAAAAATCTCACCGTTTTATAATTGTCGTTCTTCACTATTTATCATCAGTAATTGAGTTTTTCTTATCAAATTAATTACATTTACAGAATCAACTACAAAAAAATGAATCAATAGCTCTTTATCGGTACTTGTGTCAGAATATTGTTGGAACAGAGGAGCACGTGAAAACAGTAAGAATGCTGAACACTATAAGAGACAATTTGTCATACGACCAAGAAACTGCAACAATCACTAGCGGAAGTCGAGGGGAGGGAATTGAGATGAAAGGAAGTGATTTAGATATCATGCGTACCATTAGATGTATTGAGGTTTGTGAAAACAGAGACATTTGTTTCAAACATGCAAAAACGTATTTTACTATGGAAACAAAAGATACCAAGCCGGGTTTTACTCAGTTGCGTTTAATGTACACTGACCATGGTACTCCTGTAGATATCTTTGAACAATGTGAAGAGATCGGTAATGAATACTACTTTTCAAATTTCAAATTCAAACGGAAGTTTACAGGTTGTGCATGGTCAACTGTTCATGGACCGTGTTTAAATGACGAAAGCGGACAATATGATATGGCATACTGTTTACATAGTAAATCATGGATAACACAGGCAAAGCATTGGATTAGAAGACCAAATAATTCATGGCCAGAAGACGATGTTAAACAGGCTATAATTAAGCATGGAGTTCTCTTTGTTCCAATAGGTGATAAAGGATCTGTCAAAGAAGACTTAGAATGGCGTATATCGTTTTCCGTTGCAGAAAAACTTCTTATATATACATTTACACATACACAACTATTATGTTATGCTCTCATGAAAATTATATTAAAAGACGTAATAAACAAAAAAGAATTTCTTTTTGACGAAAAAAGGAGAGCAAATAGCACAGACTTATTGTGTTCATACTTCCTGAAAACAATTGTATTTTGGGTATCTGAAGAACTGCCACCATCAATATGGAAGGTGGAAAATTTGATATCCTACTTTATGAGATGCCTCAAAAGACTTATATACTGTGTTGAATATTCCAGCTGTCCGCATTTCTTTATCCCCGATAACAATTTATTTGAAAATAAGATAAAAGGACTTGCACAGAAAAAACTTTTACATCAGTTGCATAGTCTTAACAGTTTTGGTTGGCTCTGTATCATGAAATCAAAGCAATCAACGAATTTCTTCAAATCTCAATTATACTTAAGTAGAGAACTTAGTTATTCACAAGTCGACACTGTTAAACACTTATTGTTTTCGATGATACATAATATGGATTGTTTACTAGAAACTTGTTATTATGCAACAGGGATACAAGCTATTATTTCATCCGAAAATTCCAAAATCAAATACCTATACTCGTACTATCTGTCCAAATTTTGTTATAAAAGTGATCAATTTGTTCAATTTAATGACAAATACGACAATAAAAATATGTATAGACAATACACAGCGTGTGTCAGTACTCTCCTCCGGGGAATGGGACATGATTGTGTGTCTGGGTGGCTGATGTTAGCCTCGTTTTTCTACAAAACAAAAGAGTACCAAAAAGCTCTTGACATCATAGAACACTCATTATCGAAATGCACATCGGACAAACTATTCCAGTTCAAGGTTTTATCAGATAATAATAATGAATTGTTAAGTTTGCAATTGTTTAGGAAGATGAATATTGTTCAGGTGTGGAAAAATCTTTTATTAGATTATGCGGTATTTACTCAGAACTCTAATATTATACCAAATGAATTACAGATTGACGTAGAAACGAGTGATCATTTGATACCACCAGTGCAATATGGCCACTTCCTGTGTTTTCTTTGTCATTATAATCTTCAAAACAATAGGCATTGCCTCGAGTCGATCATTAATTTACAAAAGACAATACTGGAAGAATGTTTCATATCACTTCGCATTGAGGTAGCAATATGTTTCAAAATGTTAGGCGTATCTTTACAAATGGTAGGAGATATAGATTCCGCAAGACACGCATACGAAAGTTCAAAAAGATTTGATGGAAAACAAAGCTTAAATTATGCATTTAAGAGATTGTCATCGATAAGTTGAAAGGCATTATAATAATGTTTTTAACGTATAGATTGTACTTACTGAATACTTGAAATGGCGGATTTTCAATCATCCGTTTTAAAGTTTTTTCTTTCATTTAAGCTATATCTGTATATAAAAGTCTTGTGTTATCATGTAGACACGTTTGTTTTAATGTAAAACGTGTAAATCAATAACAACAAACAAATGACAAGACGGTTTATAGGAAATATAGTTCGTTTGTTTTTTGCGTCCGTGTATGTATTGTTACTCTTCGTTTGCATGGTTTTTTTTAAAAGAAAATGTACCATAACGAATGAAATGTTTTTTAATAATTTGCGTATTAACAGTACAATAAATAAGGAAAACAAATCAATACACAGGACAATCAAACTTTAACTTGAATGCGACTCTTTGGCAAATATAAGGTCAATGGTTTGTTCTGTAGACCTCGAACCAATGCACTCACCACTGAATTTAATACTGAAATATAACTTGTTTATTCAGTATCGAAACTTGCATGATATATGCATAAAGTAAAATAACATACATTTATCAAAATTCAATGTTATATACTAACGTGACCTTTAAATGCAAACAACGAATGTCGATACTTGGGGATTCCCCGTTGTAAAGGTAAATACATGCATTTTTATTAACACGAATGGCAGGTAAACATTATTTAAATTAGTTTTTCACCTAATTTTTTTTTATCGACATAGATTTTGAACAACAGAAAATTTACTTGAAACCAGTTTTATGTTAACATAAGCTCAATATACTTAGATTATTTTAAATATTTAAGTTTGTTTATTTTTCGATTTGTATATCCCTTTTCAAGTTATGTATCATTATGATAAATACACTAAAAATATGTAAACATATAACAGAAGGATTGAAAATTTAAGATTGTCTTATTATATTTATTAAATATATTAAAACAGTACGACATTTAGTCCTACAATAATATTGGAAATCTGAAACATATGCGACAAAAAGGGTTGCCTAAAGGTAGAAATTGTTTCGATTGATATAATTTATTATGAACAGTAAATCATGCACATTAAGTTTAGTCATAATAAACATCATCATCCAATCAACAAATTTATAGAAAATAAATTTTATTGCATTTGAAAATAGTCTAGGGTTAAACAATACCCAGACATTTAAAAAAAGATTAAACTGGTAGTTTACCTGTTCCTACCAACGAAAAAGAGAATTGACATGTTGTGAGAGAAAACATGAACAGGAATATCGCCAAGATTGTTATATTAAAAAATGTACATTATCGAAGTAAAAAATCAATGTTTCGTACATTATCTATACAGCTAGATAGATTTTGTTAATGGTTTTTTTTAAAGAAGCAATCACATCATTACCTTGAGGAGGCTCGATGGTACAAATAATTCAGCCATTATTAAAAGATTATTTTTTTCATTATAAATTTTATTTATTACACTAATCAGTTCTTACTTGGTGATATGGTACAAAAATGTATTAAACAAGTCAATTCGTTTTGGTCCTAGATGACTTTAAAATGTTTATATCATTACCAAAGCTCCAAATTATCTCCCTGTGGTAAACAAATGCCATATTTTTGCACTAAAGTTGAAATAACTTTTGATAACTATATTTGTTGTTATATTGCTCAATTAAACTTTACTTAAACTAAACTACTGTAAAGTTTAAGCGATTTCTGTAACTAAAATCTTCTTTTTTTATTTCGATTATATTTTTTCTTCTATTAGTTCAACAGAAAAAAGTACCTTTAGTAAACAAAAATGCATGCTGCTTTCGAAGGCAGATTGTGAGCTTAACTGAACTGTGACCCCATATTTTTATTTAATTTTTCCACTTGGTATAGGATTAAGTTTATTTATAGATTATAGAAAAAAATAGCGGAATCCTATATTGAAAAACAGTGATTTATACCCGCGAGCCCCCTAACTTATGATATGGATAATTATGTACTCGGAATATTAGAAATAAATACAAAAATTAAGTATTTCCCTCTCAAGGTCTTCGACAGTATCTTTTTCGCATTTGAAAAGCTTGGAAAATATTAAGTTTAAATGAACCTGTAATTTTCACACACTATATACATTGTAACTGTTGATGTACGACACCGTAGCAGATCCTTAGACCATATGAACATTTGAAAGTTTAAGTGTTTATGCTCAAAAGTTTATGTACATTTAAAAGTTTAGTAAGATTTGCTCTTTACTCAAACAATTTGAGGTCTAAATGAATACAAAAACACACCCAATAAACCAAGAACAAATTTGATACGCAGTTATGATATACCTACCATTTGTCTAGAAGTTTTCATAAAAGGTTTAAATACATGGAATATTTTTTTTCATTACCATATAAAAAGGTTAAAAAAAAGGGACGAAATATACCAGAGGGAAATTCACAAACAAGAATCGTAAACAAACAACTGTACACAAAACACATTATAGAAACAAACAGACTATGCAATTCAAAGCCAATCATACACTGTGGTGATCTAGGTACCCCGAGAGATTATGCAGATCCTGCTCAAAATGTGGCACCCGTCGTGTCGCTAAAGTGATAACAAACCATGTAATAAGGCGGTAGGTTACATTCGTGAAAGGGGAGCTGGATGGTAGTTACAACATAAGACACATATACGCTATCATCTTTGAAACGGATATTGTATAGCAATCAATCAACTCGTGATAATTAAATGATTTCAACTTCATCATTGGAACACTTGGGTTATTAGCTTCCTTGTGAGAAAGAAGCAACACTTTATTCAGTAAACCATGACAGAACATTAAAAGTTTGGGATAATCGTAGCAATTTTGAGATAAATAAACTGCATGCAGGCGCTGATTGAATGTTGCTATGAAATGGAAAGTTCACACAAAAAGGGGCAAAATATACACCATTTGGAAGCTAAAATCATTACTTTATCGTATTTTGTTTTCAACCGACCCTCATTTAATTTAAGATATTAGGCAGACTTAACTGTATGTGTTGTAATCTGTTGTCCGTTCTTTGGTAGTGTTGTTGTGTCTTTGAAACCTTACCCATTTCCATTCTTAGTTCTATTCATCTCTTGTTCGATGGGTCATCGTATAGTTCGATGAGATATTAAACAGTTCGATGAGATATTCAACATTTCGATGAGATATTTAATAGTTCGATGAGATGTTGACCATTTCGATGATATATTTAACAATTCGTTGAGATTTTTAACATTTCGATTAGATATTTAACAGTTCGATGAGATGTTTAACAATTCGATGATTGATAATAAATGATAAAGACGTACAAATGTAAGTTGTAAACATGACATATATGGAACAGCAGTACATAACAAAATCAATAACATTCATTGTAAGATAGAGTTAAGTTTAGAATACATATTAAAAGACTTACACGATCGAAGTTAAAATCGATTTGGCTGGTTTTCTCTTTAAGGCAGACATCAACAAAATGGCAGGTACTTATTTTATATTCAGAATATGTTTTAATGTGTATGGTGAAAGGTTTTCTTTACGAGAGCCACTCATTAGTTATATATTTCTTGTTATTACTATGGAATATAAACAGTACAATAACTAAATATGTATTTCTTTTGTTTATCAAGTAAATTCGTTTTAGTTAATGTAAGAAGTAAGAATAGCAATAAAATTAAGATAAAAATCCTTATTCTGCGATTATTAGTGTATCTTCTGTGATGTTTGCGGTCAGAGAAATTCATATGTGTCATGACGTTTAACAAGGAGAGATAACATTTCGTCAATGTCGCTCTTTGCGTTGTAACTCTTCCATTAACATTGATTAAATATGTTTTATAGATTCAGCAACAGCAAACCAATCACTAGCTCTGTATTGGTATATTTGCCAGAACATTGTTGGAACAGAGGAGCATGTTAAAAATTTCAGAATGATGAATTCAGTTAGAGACAATTTAACATGCGACAATTGTTGGACAACAATTACTAGTGGCAGTTTTGGAGAGGGACTTGACCTGAAAGATAGCGATTTAGATATTATGTCAATAATGAATTGTTTTGAGGTCGTTGCAGAATTAAATATTCGTTTTAAACCTAATATGACGTATTTTTTAATGGCAACGGAAGCTACGAAACCAGGTTACACACAGTTACGACTTGTACATGGATACCCTCACAATTCGTTTGAAGAGATTGCAGGTGAACATTACGTTTCAAATTCATCCTTTAAACCAGTTAATTCTAACAGTTGGTTATCTATTGTTCACGGACCGTGCGTATCCGACAAATTAGGATATGTTGACATTGCATTCTGCTTACGGAGTAAAGCATGGGCGTCACAGGCAAATCAATGGATTTTTCGACCAGGTACATTGTGGCCGCATTTTGATCTCAAACACAGGATTATTAAGCATGGTGTTCTTTTAGTGCCAGTCGGTGTTAAAGGATCTACGAAAGAACATTTGGAATGGCGAATATCGTTTTCAGTTGCAGAAAAACTTTTAATTTATACGTTTACACATTCACAATTTATATGTTATGCTCTATTGAAAATTCTTTTAAAAGATATAATAGCTGACGACTTAGAATTAAAAGATGTGCTCTGTTCCTATTTCATGAAAACAATACTGTTTTGGATTTCAGAAGAATCTCCACTCACAATATGGACACCGGAAAAATTGATATATAATTTCATGAAATGTTTTAAGAGACTTATTTATTGTGTCGAATACTGCGATTGTCCCAGTTATTTCATTCCTGATAATAATTTATTCGAAAATAAGATAACTGGACACGTGCATGAAATATTGTTGAATAAGCTTCGAAATATATATAGTTGTGGCTGGCAATGTATTGTATTTTCAGATCGAATAAAGGATGTCCAGCAGGTAGTATTTGGCAGTTACGAATCACCTTTACCAAACGGTGCACATTTAGACAATATCAAGCTATTAATAATGTCATGCTTTGATAACGGTGATGTTTTACCGTCGAATTACAATTTTACCTTGAAAAAAGGACTAAAAATTATATATTCAATCAGGAATTCAAAAATAAAATACCTATACTTGTACTATATTTCGAAGCTATGTTGTAATCGAAGTCAGTTATTACCAACTAAGGCTATTTCCAGTAATAAATCTGCTTATAAACAGTACAAAAGATACTTAAGTTCTCTGATGCTAAATACCAATCATGATGCTGTATCTGGATGGTTGATGTTACCTTCGTTTTTCTATAAGACAAACCAGTACAGTGTAGCTATTACCATCCTTCAGTACTCGTTACTAAAATGTTCACCCGATAAACTTTGTTTAGGTTCTCGCCTGACATCAAGCCAGGAAGATTTACTTAATTTGGATTTCTTTAAGAAAATGAAAACTGTTCGGTTGTTGAAATTCATGTTGCTAGAAAGAGTATTTTTTCACAACTCAGTATTCATACCAAGAGAACTAGAGCTGACGATGACAGAAGGTAAAAGTGTAAAACTTATTCCTCCTGTAGTCTTTGCTCATTTTCTACGATTTCTGTCACATTTTCGTCTAAAAAATTCCAGACAATGTCAAGGTTCCTTCCGAGATTTACAATTAACTGTGAAAGAAGATTATTTCATAGCTCATGATATTCAGCTCGTTATTTCCTACGTCGTCTTAGGTATAGCTTATCAACTAATTGGCGAAAAAGAATATGCGAGACAGGCATTTATAAAATCTATAGAATTTCATCCAGATGAGGTATCAAATAGTGCAGCATTCCAAAGATTGTCACTAATGATTTGAACATTGATATTGTCTATTGAAATAAAGTTTTCTCTTAAACAATTCGCTTTCCTTTTTTGTTCATATTGCTCGTTGCTTGTTCAATACTTTATATTTTAATGTTAGTTTAACAACTGACGCAACGTTACACTGGAATAGACTTGATTGGTTTTTGATATCTTTATCTTGTAATGTTTTTTTTTTGCAGGATGCTAGATATCTCGTTATTTTCATAATTTTATCGTGACGGGTCCTTCATAGTGAAGTACAGGGTATATTATCTATATTATTTAAAGCAATATAACTACTTGAACCCAGGTCGTTAGGACTATGGTGGATAATTGAAACATCAGCATTCCTTCTATGTCCGTTACTGTTTACATTTTTAATTGGGTTTACCTTATCTAAATTTATAATGTTGGTTGACATTTGGTAGTGCATTTCAATTTAAAACAACCTTGATACTGGTTGACTTACTCACACTATTGACAAACGCATATGAAGTGGCGTATCGATACAATAAAATCATGTCATCGTTGTTTTTTTTTTTAGTCAATTTTTACATATCATGTTAAATCGATGTTTTTTTAACTTGTTACTAGATCTAAAACAAAACATTCCTGTACCTACTAAGGATACTTCTCTTTCGGACTATATCCATTGAATATACAATCTACCGATGTTCCATCGATCAATGTCATGCTGAACTTTCAGAAAAGTCGAAATAGTTGCCAATGCCAGTCAGTGTCTGTCTGTTTGAATTTCAAACTGAATCATATTTGCCAGCATTACAATTTTTTTTCCAAAAAAAACAATGTAATGGTAGGTTGCAAGAAGTTGCCCCTAAAATAAATTTGTCTGCCAAAACACAGGAATCTTGAATTGAATTTCATGGCTGTTGTTAGGTTAACGCACCGTCGCTTAATTTCGAGTGAAATCGAATGAGAGCAATGTTTTTGTCCTCATCGGATTTCAATTAAAGCTGAAAAAGCTAGGACAAAACAGTCTTTATTAATAAAATTTGGACATCCACAACCAATAAATACAAATTGCAAATAGTGTTGTTTTGTTTTAGACCTTTTAAAACTATTTGAGTAGAACAAGCATATGCCTTAAGATAGATTTGGATGTAGGTCGAATTTGATGATATGCCTGAAAAGCTGTAGGTGTTAATTTCAAGAGTAAAACTAGGGTATTTGAAAAACGATTAATGTAGATAGCCTGAACATGAAAACAAAGTATAAGAATTAAAATATTTCAATCATTCGACCACAAATTATAAAAACCGCCTTTATATCTTATTTGTATATGAAAGATGCAGGTCACAGTTTATGACTAAACTCAGTAAAGACCCGTCGAAATTGCAATTAATTGATAAATTCAACAACACTTGCGGTGTTTATATTTCACAACTTGTTCGCTATGCCCGTGTCTGTTGTGACGTTTTTGATTTTAACGAACGCAACCTATATATTACTGGTAAATTATTAAACCAGGGATATCGTTACCATAAATTACTTAAAACCTTTACTAAATTTTTCCATAGATATAAAGATTTGGTTTTGAAGTTTGGTTGTACCTGTAGAAAACTTATTTCAAACGGGATAGCACATCCTCATTTTTACGGAAATGTTGTTAACCGTGCCCGGAAATTTAGAAATGATCCATGTAAACTTGTTGCTCCTTTAAATAAACTTATTCTAAAAGGTTACCTATTCAACACTGTAATAAGATCATTGAATATTGTTTTTATTGGTATAAATATTGATTTTGTTTTCAGTAGATTAAAAGCTAACTAAATTTTACTAGTATGTTATATACATATACATTTTCATGGACCTACAATCTGTCGATACCTGTAACTTGGCATTGCACAAGGTCATGTTCTTCTCTGGCTGTTTATGACGTCTTTTCACTAAATCCATTGTATGTTGGATGTGTACGGATTGAGTGTTTAGTCTTAGAAACATGATTTTTTATTAGTTGTTAGTGGCTTTGAACTAGCTGTCAGATAACTGCGAGTACTCTCAGATTTGTTCATTGTGTCTTTTTGTGTCGGGATGTATAAGTACCCGGCCACTTCCACTTTTATTTTTTGTCTATCTGATAAGTTAAGCCTTTTTCAACTGATTTTTATAGTTCGTTCTTATGTTGTATTGTTATACCACTGTCCCAGGTTAGGGGGAGGGTTGGGATCCCGCTAACATGTTTAACCCCGCCACATTCTTTATGTATGTGCCTGTCCCAAGTCAGGAGCCTGTAATTCAGTGGTTGTCGTTTGTTTATGTGTTACATATTTGTTTTTCGTTCATTTTTTTTACATAAATAAGGCCGTTAGTTTTCTCGTTTGAATTATTTTACATTGTCTTATCGGGGCCTTGTATATCTGACTATGCGGTACGGGCTTTGTCCATTGTTGAAGGCCGTACGGTGATCTATAGTTGTTAATGTTTGTGTCATTTTGGTCTTTTGTGGATAGTTGTCTCATTGGCAATCATACCACATCTTCTTTTTTATAGGACATATATTAAGACATAACTTACTAACTGGAAAGACAAGTATGATCATTTATAATCAAACACTTTTCAATGAATCTCTTCCAATTTGAGTTAAATTTGATTGAATATTTGCAAAACGATCAGTGGTTGATATTTCTGGTTTGTTGAGAACCAAAAGAAATAAACAAATAATTCAATAGATTGGACCAGCAAAAAGGCAACCACTTAGAAAAAGGGCTTTAAATTTGGAATGACGGTGAAAATTTTGTGCAGAAATCGCGACATAGGAATAATGGTCCGTCGACGCCGGCAGGGGCAGCTAACTTCTTAAAAGCTTTATACATGTATTTAAGAAGTTGGAAGACCTGGATGCATCAAACTGTGTATACAGATGCCTCATAATGCATTTTTTCCGTCAGTTAAATGTCCAATGTCCTTGACCTCATTTTTCATGGTTCAGTGACTACTTGAAAAAAAGTTAAATTATCTCTTATTATAAAGAAACAGAATAACTATATATTTGGTATGTTTGTATCTTGCAAGGTCCTCATGCTCGTTCTTCACTTGACCTCGACCTCATTCCATGGATCAGTGAACAAGATTAAGTTTTGGTGGTCAAGTCCATATCTCAGATAATATAAGCAATAGGTCTAGTATATTCGGTGTATGCGCGGACTGTAATGTGTACATGTCTAACTAGCAGGTGTCATCTGACCTTGACCTTATTTTCATGGTTCGGTGCCGGTGGTTAAAGTTAAGTTTTTGTGTTTTATTTGACCTTGATATCATTTTCAAGGTTTATTCCGTGTAAAAGTTTTTGTGTTTTGGACTAGTTTTTTAAACGTCAGCTGTATTTGTTGTATGAAAGAATTATTAGCTGTACATGCCTGTCTGGTATGGTTCATCTGTCCTTGGCGTAATTGTCATGGTTCATTGGTCAATGTTTAGTTTTCTTGTTTAATCTTAATTTTATGTGACAGTTGAAATAAAGCTTTGTATTTAGGACAATTAACATAATATCAATGATTAATTAAGACGGCGAGACATTTCAGCGTGTGCACTCTTGTATTAAATAGGGACAGATAGAAGTTAAGCCCTGCAATCTAGAAATGTCAATTTTTAGACATAGCTTTGAGCGAAAACCGACCAATTCACAGGCTAAATCAAACTTTAACTCGAATGTGACTCTTATGCAAAATTCAGCTTAATGCTTTGTTCTCAAGACCTCCATTCATTGAAAACATCACTGGATTTAATACTTATATATTTATATCTAGTTTGTGTATCATTCAAATTAACATGATAGTTTTTTTAAATGAAATCAGATAGGTTTATTACGTTTAATCGAATTTTCAATATTAACGTTACCTTTAAATGGAAACGAAAGTCGTTTACTGGGGATTCCCCGTTGTGAAGGTAAATACATACATAGTTTTGAACAAGAATGGCAGGTAAATAGTATTCAACTTCATATTTCCTATCTTTGTTTTGTTAGAGATTGATTTTGCAAACAAACTATTAATATTTAGTTTAAACCAGTTTTATGTTAACAAAAGGTCAACGTACTTAGTTAATTCTAATATTAAGGTTTGTTTAATCTGAAAAGTATGTTTCTCTTCGTACATCACATTGTAATGTAAAGGTTTGTATCATGATGATCCAATACACTAAAACATGTTAACATTTAAGAATTGAATACTTCTTTTTGTAACTTCATTGGGGTGTAAAAGCGTTGACCGAAGTACATTTTGTATGAAGAGCGGAAGCGCTTCATTCAAAAAATGTGCGCACGGTCAACGCTTACAAACTCTATGAAGTTACAAAAAGAAGCATTCTAATCTTATAATTACATTTTTAAGCTAGTATCATGAAAAAACGGTTTTTATCAAGTTTTTGTTTAATTTACCTGAGCATTTTATTGTGGGACCTCGTGTTATCATGAATGGTAAGTTTTATTGTGTAATGCAATTGCTTAAGGAATAACATGTGATGTGCAGCTAGCCAATCAGAATAACGTTTTATAATGAAACATACATTTAAAGTTATTATATAACAACTGTAACAGTATTATGTGCCATCGTATTATATTAGTAAGTATAGCAAATAGTTAAGTAGTATAGTTGTACAGTGATTATGCAAGTTCAATATCGCTATCATTTCCCCGTGCGTCTAATAATGATTAAATTAGCTTAATTGAAGGATACATGTATGAAGAGCGGAAGCGCTTCATTCAAAAAATGTGCGCACGGTCAACGCTTACAAACTCTATGAAGTTACAAAAAGAAGCATTCTAATCTTATAATTACATTTTTGAGCTAGTATCATGAAAAAACGGTTTTTATCAAGTTTTTGTTTAATTTACCTGTGCATTTTATTGTGGGACCTCGTGTTATCATGAATGGTAAGTTTTATTGTGTAATGCAATTGATTAAAGAATAAGATGTGATGTGTAGTAAGCCAATCAGAATAACGTTTTATAATGAAACATACATTTAATTTTATTATATAACAACTGTAACAGTATTATGTGTCATCATATTATATTTGTAAGTATATCAAATAGTTAAGTAGTATAGTTGTACAGTGATTATGCAAGTTCAATATCGCTATCATTTCCCCGTGCGTCTAATAATGGTTAATTGAAGGATACATGTATGATGTCTTATTCATTGACTACGTTCCGACTACAGAGAACATATACATTGCAATTGAATCATACCACTCGGTAGGCGATATCAAATACGAAGGTAAAAGGCATAATAAACTAAAAAAAAACGAAACACAATCAGCAAAAAAGTAATTTAAATGATATGCTAGTAATATATAATCAGTAGTATATTATGCATGTACGATTAAGTCCCACTGAACAGCAATCAGATAAAAACATCTTAGACAGTTTATCTTGTAATGAAAACCATCAAGGCATAAAAGATGTCAATACTAAGTTGGGAAAATTTAAAACCCGAAAAACTACGGAAAGACAAACAACAGTACACAAAACACAAAATAGAATCTACTCACTAATCAACACAATCCAAACCAAAAGCCACTTTCATTAAATAATTAAAAGACAAATTTAAACTTGCTTCAGTCCAAAATATATTGTATAAATACTATAATAGCTAAAAACATAATCCTCTTTCAAAAGTTAGAATGATAAAGAATAGAGTATCCAACTTAGAATGTGCCAAATTAACGACAACAAACCAATAAGCAAAAAACAACCAAGTGAAGTTTCCAACGCAGCTGGTTGCAGCTTCCGCTAGTCTCTAAACAATAATGTATGCTAGTTTAGAAAAATGAACGCACTTAAAACTCCGAAACTTACAAATGAATCAAAATTTTTAAAAACAACGGCCATAGGTTCCAGACTATGGACAGGGGGGAAAAAGCGGCGGGGTAATAAATGTTTCATGAGATCTGAACCCTCTCCCTGTATATGTCTCTATATGTTTAGCCGTTCTTTTTTTATTTATTAATATCTAATGAAAATCGTTGTATATTGATTTATAACACTGAAATAAACACCAGATGAGTACACAGTTCCCAGTAAACAATACTTAAGTATGCTTTATTACATAAGGCTGACAGGTTATTCATTAAGCTTATGATATTTTGTCTGCCGAGAAATACATATTTTGTTGTATGTTGCGAGTATGTCAAAATTGTTTGGGTTAAATATCAATCAGACAGTAATCAATCAAAATATCCTTATAACAGGTAAAGCTGTAATAGTATTAATCAGTAGACAAACGTGTATACAATGTGTAAAGCTAGTGTGCCATCATATTTGACTTTCAACTCATGGTAAAATTTTAGACAAAAATTCTACGGACAATTATGCACACTAAATTATCTTCTTCGTGGAACTCTAACACATCCAGATCTCACCATACGGTCTCTATCAATGACAGGTGATACTACAACAAGTCAATACATTAAAGAAGATGTGGTATGATTGCCAACGAGACAACTGTTCACAAAAGACCAAAATGACACAGACATTAACAACTATAGGTCACCGTACGGACTTGAGGAAAGCCCTTACCACATAGTCAGCTATAAAAGGCCCCGATATAACAATGTAAAACAATTCAAACGAGAAAACTAACGGCCTTGTTTATGTACAAAAAATGAACGAAAAACAAATATGTAATACATTAATAAACATCAACCACTGAATTACAGGCTCCTGATTTGGGATGGACACAAACAATCTTACTCTCAGCAGCAGTTTTAAAATTTGTTAAATAATTATCCAATGAAGATATGCAATTAATATCTATTGAGATATTTGATTAAGAGCGTTCCTGATGCTTATACATTCATAAACAATGAACAATCATTTCGATTGCAATTTAGAGATTGTTGCAGTTTACATTCTATTTATCTTCACGTTGTTCTGCAAAATCTGTAAACTTTTAAAAAAATAGTGAATTGTTCTGATTCAAATGTTTATTTATATTAACTGTCAAAATTAAAGTAATACGTTCTGATTGTGTACGATTGTTTTCCCTCTAGACTAAAGCAACAAGAGTCAATCAAGCATCACTTTACTATCATTTCAACTTGTTATCAATGGGTCGTTTTAGACTTAATCTTCTCTTTGTATAAGTGTTTTCATTTACTTTGTATAAGTGTTTCTTTCAATTTTACAGAAACTGATGAACAGAATACATCTGTAGCTCTGTATAATTATATGTGTCAGAATATTGTTGGATCAGAGGAGCATGTTAAGACAATCAGAATTATGAACAATGTCAGAGACAATTTACAAAGCGACAACAGGTGTACATTAATTACAAGTGGGAGTGTTGGAGAAGGACTTAAACTTCGAGGTAGTGATCTCGATTTAATGAAGGTTATAAAATATACTAAGGTGTGTGAAGATACAAACGTTTATTTCGAAAAGACAACAACATATTTTATAGTCGAAAGAGAAGATACCCAACCAGGTTACACACAGTTGCGGCTGGTGTACACAAATAATCAACAGAACCTTAATGATTGTGAAAAAGTAGAAAATGACTACTATTACTCAAGTTTTTCAGTCAAACAGCAATGTGCAAGCCTCAATTTCCCTACTGTGCATGGCCCTTGCTTAACCAACAAAAGTGGATCGTGTGACATAGCATGCAGTTTACATAGTAAATATTGGATAAAAACAGCAAACAAATGGATCACACGATCGAATAACTCATGGCCGGGTAGCGATGTGAAACAGTCTATAGTGGCACACGGTGTACTTTTTGTCCCAATAGGTGTGAAAGGATCTACTAAAGAAGATATAGAATGGCGAATATCGTTTTCCGCTGGAGAAAAACTTCTTATATACACACTTACACATACGCAATTGATATGTTATGCTTTGATGAAAATTTTGTTAAAAGACGTGATAGCTTTAGACTTAGATTGTAAAGACCTGCTGTGTTCATACTTCATCAAGACAGTTATGTTTTGGATATCTGAAGAAGAAGCATTATGTATATGGAAACCTAAAAACTTGATGCCATGTTTCATGAGATGTTTCAGAAGACTTTCATATTGTGTTGAATATAATGTTTGTCCGCATTATTTTATTCCCGAGAATAATTTATTTGAGAATGAAATAAAAGGAAACGCACAGGCAATACTTTGAAATAAGTTGAATTTTCTGAACAGTTACGGTTGGAAATGTTTGTTATTGTCAGATCAAATTTCGACCTTCGACGCATTTGCATACGACGTCACCGAAGAGCCTAGTGAAACACATGTACGCAGTGTGAAAGCACTTTTTCAATCAATCATCTTTCTTGGAGACCATATCCCGTGGACTTCTACGATGATTTTGGAAAAAGTGATACACAAGATTTTTTCTATAAAGAGTTCCAAAATCAAACACATGTACATCTACTATATGTCAAGATTAAACAAATATGGTCAATTTGTTTCACTTGATGATAAAACATTTAACAAATCAAGGTATACACAATATAATACCTATCTTCGTACACTACTGCTGAGTACCAATCATGACGCTGTATCAGGATGGGTGGTGTTGGCTTCGTTTTTCTATAAAACAAAACAATACAGTAAAGCTCTTCATATTCTCCATTATTCTCTTTTAAAATGTACGCCGGAGAAATTTTCCCTTCCAATGAATTTGTCTCAACTTCACAAAAAGTTATCTGATTTATATGTTTACAAGAGGATTACTAATGTCCAAATTAGGAAAATGTTGCTACAAGAATGTGTGGCATTAGACAAAAATGCAGCTTTTTTACCCGATGAAATACAACTCGAAGCAGGGATGGACCAGAAAGTAGAGAACTCTGTAGACTATGGTAATTTGATTCGTGTTTTTTGTCATTATCGTCTTGGCCTTGAGCATCACGGAATAGACAGTAATCATCGAAATGCGCATATGGTGCCTCACAACTTTACTCTAACATGTATAAATAATTTATAAATGTATATTCACTTTTTTTTCACAACGCAGCAAACATGACCTAATTATTTTCTATTATGAACATACCTTTTTCTGATAAACGCTCACAATTGTAGTTAAGAATAAAAATAAAAAAACTGCTGAAGCTAGTTTTTTCTGAAATAAACAAATATATTCCCCAAAATGTATGCACCAGATACTCATAAACATGGTTAAAATGACATTCACAGCACCTATGAATTTAATTAACAGACAGATTAAACCGACAGCACCAATCTGATAACTGCATTTTTAAATCATAGTCTCAATATGCATGTTATTCTGCATGTAGCACACTAGCATATACATATACATATTACATGATTGTATTATATTTAGCATCTACATGTCCTTTATAAATGTACACATTTACTTTTTTGGAATTTTAGTGATGAGAATGTGATCATCTTGTTCAACCTAGAGATTGTTCTTTCAACATATGTGGATTCAAAACAGATACTAAAAGAAACTAGAACGAAATCATTTATTACAAAACAAATAACATTCACATTGATTCTCTTATCAATTTTAAATACATGTCATGGTTTTTTTCATTGACATTTTTCTTATAACAGGTACTAGATTTCAAATGGGATAACTTTTATGATAATTCCTTTAAGAAAAAAAAGGAGTGTATCAAGGATAAAAAGGATTATTTCCTGTTATCATCACATCATATCTTATTCCCAAATTTGCTTGCCTTTACAGACTTCCTAAAGTTTGAGGGCGGATCTTTAAAGGGGTGTGGTATTCCTAATAATTTTTGACATTAAACACGTTTTGGATTATTTTTATTCTGAAATTTAGATATGTGCAGAAACAAATTATTTGTTTGACAATCAAAGGAGACAGGGGATGTTTATCACTAATTGGGACAGAAATTTTCAATAGCAAAGCCGCTAAGTTCAAGTTTTCATTTCAAAGGAAATGAAAAATTATAGATATTTGATATAACTATAGACAGAAACTACAAAATTAAGCATTACTGAAATATGTGTTACATGACATGTAAAGAATCTGAACAATTCTTTTTTACAGGAAAGAATAAGTTCATACAAAATTTAGCCTCAATTAAGCTTCTTATTTTCTATGAGATGGACAATTTTAACATCTGAGAATGCTTCTATTTTGACCAAATATAGCCTTTTAATCAATTTCTGAAGAACTTAAGTCTCTGTTCTGAAAAAAAAGGTTGATGAGTCAGGCAAAAAGGTAAATATTTCAACAACAAACAAAGTTTTGAATTCTGATGTTTCAAACTGAATTTCCATTGCGAAAGGTAAAAACAAATACAAAAGAACTAGCATTTAGTGCTTTTTTTTACAAAAAAAGTAAAACCACAAAAATAACTGAACTCCGAGGAAAATTCAAAACGGAAAGTCCCTAATCAATTTGCAAAATTAAAGGATAAAACACATCACACGAATGGACAACAACTGTCATATTCCTTACTTGGTACAGGCATTTTCAAATATAGAAAATGGTGGATTGAACCTGGTTTATAGCGCCAAACCTCTCACTTGTACGACAGTCGCAACACATTTACTAAAATTAATAATGATGCGTACCACAAACTAACCGCAAAATAGGTAAACATGTCACAAATAAAAGTCAATAAACAGATTCAAATATCTTTTCAAAATGTTTAAAAACAAGTACTGTCCTACCATTGATGTGATTGCACTGTATAAACCTGACATTCACGTTATCAGAGAATATTTGTCGTTGTAAATCCGTTATCATGGTTTCTATAAGAATCCTTTATTTATATAATATTCGTTACTCTCCGGTTATTGGTATGTCATTGATGTGATACAGTTACCCTTGTTTATGGAATGTGAGGCGTTTATAAGAAACGGACCATGTCCTATGACTGATACTTATTCAAAAATGTGACTCAAACTTTTAATATAGTTCATATTTATATATAATTATCAAAGAATTTTTAATCTTCATATCATAACATGACGTATAACATGTATAACTCAGAAAACCACTACCACTTGAGGTTCTTACGTCGTAACTACAATCCTCTTCACTTTCTTGAATGTGACCTACCGAATAAGACTATTTACCGGATTTGACATCACATAAGCAACACGACGGATGCCACATGTGGAGCAGGATTTGTTTACCCTTCCTGAGCACCTGAGATCACCCCTAGTTTTTGGTGGGGTTTGTGTCATGTGGACTATTGTTTGTCTATTTGTCTTTTTTCATTTTTAGCCATGGAGTTGTCAGTTTGTTTTGGATGTATGAGTTTGACTGTCCCTTTTGGTATCTTTCGTCCCTCTTTTGCAAACAAAATAATACTGATAGAGATACCCTCAATAAAATAAGTTAAAATAATAACATACAGCACGACATTAATAATTCCAAGCAATTGTATTATGACCGTTAAACGTTTGCATGCTATATTATTTTCTTTATTATATCATTATGTGCAATATCTATAGGAGGATTGATTTCGTCTGATATTCAATCAAACTGCGAGTTGTTTAGACTGTATTCTCCTTTCAGTTCACTATAAGCAAAAAAAAGTTATTCAATATCTATGGCTTTTTTTACTGCTTTGAACAATTCATTTTTATGCTTTTATTTACTTTTTGGTAATGTTACGACGAATATGTTTGACAAAAATTTGACACTATATAACACGATAAGTAAACGGGAATTATATGCGCTTAATTACATATGACCTTCATATGACAAACGGAAACAAATGTCAAAAATATCATGTGTGTTTTACATTTTCTGCATGTGTTATACTCTTTCAAAATTTCCAATGAGATTTCAATAAGATTAATGATAAAAGGATGATTTGAGAAATTAGAACGATTGAGTGTTGGTTACTTGACGCCTTAAAATAACGATATCGACTTACTGAATTACTTACGTTACAGTTAAATTGTGTACTACACTATGGTAGCATAGTTTTTTTTCTGAATGATATATTTATATTTGTAAGATGTACATATTTTCTATTTTATTAACATCCATCAATTTGATTTTACACAACTTCTTAATTGACATCGTTGTGTATTACACTTTACTCTATATTCACAGCTACCTTTTCACACTCGATTAGACGTTACACTTTCAATGTGCATTGAAGATAAGACGCGTACGAATGTCGAATTTGCTTCTTTCGTAAATATAAATGTTTGTATATTATAATTTTTTTTAGATCGAGTCCATTGAGGATAGGGATACGGATATGTATCAAAAGATTCAAAAATATCATAGTCAATGTTGTAAAAAGTAAAACGAAATTAGCAGGTGTCATAAACATCCTTAAAGGTCGTTCATTACATCTGATACCGCAACATTTATATGGAGTGATTAAGAAGCATAGGTGAATCGTATCACAATCAAAAGGACATACTGAAGTCAATAGATGTTTTAAACTTCTATTTATTATTTCATTACTACAAAACCTACAACATTGTTTTGTATATGTACTTCAGAGTGAACCGTCGTCTAAACATCGCTATTTCTAAAAGGTACTCGTTTTTACACAAGTCTGTAAATGCATTTGACAAAAACAATGTAAGCAAGCTGTTTTTTTTACATTTCAAAGTCCTTATTAAAACATTTCTCATAATTCTAAGATAGGGTATTATCCTCAAACCAAACTTAAGGAAGAACAAGAAATAATAGTGTAAATACTTACAAGTCCGTAAAGTAAATGAACAAAGATCCAACGCATTACTTTTAACAAAACAAATTGCAAAATAGTACGACATGTGTGTGTGTAAGTGTTAACATGTTTCACAAGTTTGTTGTGGCTGTTGACAACAAACTTGGAAAATTAAGGTATATTACATAGGGACAGAGGTTCAACCTTGCAATCATCCAATTGCTATAACATTGTTGAAAAGATTCTTTGAGTGCAGAGTAACATATTCTTTTTACACGCGACTTCCTATTAGTAAGAAGAGATTGATTGAAAACGTATACATCCCGTTTGAAACACAATTTTTTTGTAGACTATCATTTGTCTTTTGCTCGTGTATACTTTTGCCCATAATATTAGTTGGTCTTTTGTAATACCTCTTAGCATATTTCGCCTCTCTTGTATAAAGATATCAACTGACATTTAATAACAGCATCAGCTCAAATATATTTCGCAATTGATTTGACAATGCTATACCAATATCAGAATCAATAAAAAATATTTTTATAATTTAGCAAGGATTTTTTGTTCCTTTTTTATACCGTAAAAAACAAAATCAACACTTTGTTAATATAATGCGTTCAGATCGTTTTTTCCAGTACGTGCACATTTGTTTATAGGTTTCCAAACTTCAAATTATATATCTAAAGAAACTTAAGCTAGGTTATTTAAAACGATCTTTAAACCAAAGTCTCAATCTTTTTTTTACTTGTAAAAAATTGAGAACAACACGTTAAATAATTTCTTGCGTCCGAAGCGCTTTTCTTGATTTACCTTCATCAGGAAATCTTAAAGCCAAACATTTGAAATCCAAAGATGTAAATGATTATGTTTAATATAGGGGAAATAAATCCCGAACGATACTCTCTCATTACAGGACACACCAAACCTTAACACGCCATGTTACTCGACGCAAATGTTAACTCAATGATTTGTTTATCAGATTTCCAACTTATAAACTAGAAAATTGAGTAAAAGCTTCTTTATTTATAAGTAATATAGTTTTCGTGTACTATCATTATTGCCACTGGAAGTTTAGCAACTATAAATCTTACAATACTACTATTACACCACGGGAAGAATATCAACTTCACTGAATAAATACTACACACTTGTTAAGTAAAAAGTAATTCATATTTCAATTTCATGTTACCTTTAATTAGAACAGAAAGTAGATATTAGGGAAACCCCCGTTGTGAAGGTAAATACATTCATGGTTATGAAGAAGAATGGCAGGTAATATTTAATTAAAAACAGGTTTAACCGCTTTCTATTGTTCAATATAGTTTTAATATGATATATTCCAATGTAAACCTCGTTTTTATTCAAACACATGCTTATTGCACTTAATAAAACACAATAAAGTTTTTCGCTAAGGGGTGTTATTGAATCAAAAATTACTCAGATGTTGGTTTGAAATCGTATACAAAGGGCAATATAAGGGGTATTCACATTTTTTATTATAGAGAATAGATACAATAAAAAACGTAAAATTATCATTTTTCCCATGTTATCATATGCAAATTATCAAAAAAAAATAACTATTCCGAACATTTTTTGTAAAGCTAGTAGCCTAACATGCTTATATATTTTTTTTTAATTTATAGTTGTTACAGTTGTTTACCCTCGTTAGTTATTGACAATATTGTTACCTCATTCAATAAAACTCATGTATTTCAAAGTGAAAAGCTTGAAAAACAATCGGTATTAGGTGTTTGTTTAGACTCTAAAATACAATTCAATTCAATTCAAAGTTGTATTGCCATTAAAACTTTACAGTTTGTGACATATAACAAAAACAAATAAAGACAAAAATTAAGTCACTCAATATATATATATATACAAATTCAGGTAAATATTAAATGGTTTCCTGTCCTCAGTTCCATTGCAAGTGATTTGAAAATTTGCCTTGTTTCATGCTACCGTTGTGAACTTTGATAAATAGATTAAAGTATTTAAAAATGCGCCAATAAGTCTGTATAGGTATATGTGTGAGAATTTGGTAGGATCAGATTTCAGATGAGCATGTGAAAACGATCAGAGTGATAGAGACAATTACAAGGCAACAATCACTTCTCAAAATTACATGTGTAAGCTTTGAAGAGGGACTTGAAATGAAAGGTATTGATTTAAACCATATGTATGTTGCGAAATTTACTGAGATTCAAGAAGACGCAGACATGCGTTGTGAACATGATAAAACATAACATAACTTACAATGCAAAATGAAGACACCAAGCCAGATTTTGTACCAGTAGGTGTAAAAGGATATAAATAAATAAGAATTAAAATGGTGCATACCATTTTTCCGTTTATTTTATAAAATATGATTCAAGTTTGAAAAAGTAGAAATCTGAAAGCTCATAATATTCGTTTTCTACTGGTCATCTTGATATATATTTGACAAATAAGGCAGCATATAAAAAAAGGTATATTTGATGCATACTATGGCTGTGATTCATTTAATTTTGGTTAATCAAATAGAAAATAGCACTGGATTTTGAAAAATAAATAGTGTGAAAGATTTTTTGCTGAAGAATAATGAACAAAATATACACAGCTGATATCTTCATACCACTAGCATACATTTGAGGTCGGAAACAATTATTAATAAGCTAAATTAAGTTGTCAATATTAATACTCAGTATTTTACTTGTTTTAGCACACAAAGTACACCCTACATTACACCTAAATAAACCAGTCATGGTCTGGTGAATCTTTCTATTGAAAAAGTTTAATTTATGTCAACTATCAAATTAAATGAAATACCCAGGTAAATCCATTTAAGGACTGCAACAAAATGGCAGGTAAAACTATTCATTAAAACATTTCTGTTTTATATTCCATACCAAAATTAAAATGTTATTGAAAGTACGATAATGTTTAACAAAAAGATATATATTCGCTTTGTTATTAAAATTGCAAAAAAAAATTAAAGAAAATATTCAACATACAAGACAGGTTGAATTGTAATTCATATTTTGCACAGACTTTTAAACTGAATTAATTATAAAACATTAATACGTGGTTTATAACACAATTGTACATATTAACATCAAGGTTATGTTAATCGAATTGTAGATATGAACTGCATATAGCCTTTAAATAGAAGCGAAAGTAGATTTAATGGGAATTTTCGTTTTGGAGATAAATATATATACAGTTTTAATACAAGATTGGCAGGCTAATAAAAATTCAATAGCATGTATAGTGTTTAGATATTTAAAAAGTAAACATTATTTTTTGTCGATTTGAATATCAAGTTAAAAGTGTTATCAGGGAGATTGTATCAGACTAGAAAATCCACCAAAAACTTGGATTTGGAAGAACATAGAACATATATTAGTCTTTAGTATGTTATATGGTAACATAACGAACAAATATTATGCTAACGATATAAACACGATATCGCACTCGTGTACAAATAAGTGCCTGAATTGTTTTCCAAGCTCGGTATAATACTACACAATTTCTTGAATAACTATTTAATATCAAAGTGGACAACAAAAACAAAAATCAGGTCAAATGATGTTATAAAGATATTATTTAAGTAAATAAGTGAAATGATAAAATGACAAACAGCATATAAGGATGATAGGACTCTTGAAGTTCTTACGCTACACACCACATCTTATTCAAACTGATAATGATATATACATCTCTCCAATTTTAGATGCATGTCCATATTTATAAGGTGAAGTGCACAAATAATGATAATTATAAATATCATTTTTATCCGAAGTGCATTTCCGGGTTTACCTTAATTTTGGAAGCTGAAGAATAATATATAAAATACTTGCTTGCACAAATAATCTTCATACTTAAAATATATATTGTTCTCGAACACGGAGATGTACATCAAGACGTACACGAAGTGTAAGAATGCATAATTGTGTTTAACAGGTGGCGTAAAATATTTCTAGGAAACCATATCTTTAAATCAATATTAAACTCAAGTTCATCATGAATTCAAAAGCTGATCAAACTCAAATGATTCCATTATTAATTTCAACTTTATGGAGAAAGTGTATCCTGTATATTCAGCCAGCAAAACAAATCGTTTTATTTTTCCTGTTGTCATGATGTCAGATTGACTGTATATTACATTTACTTTGTTGTCTTATTGTTGTTGTCTTTTATATTTGAATTCAGTTGTGTTGGATGTTTGTATGGTATAATTTCACAAGTTTGGCTAAAGAATTCCAATATTTGTCACATTAACCTTTCGTGTGTTACCTGAAACCTTAATATGTATAAATATATTGGTGTTTTTATAAACAACTGAAATGACATTTAAATCTTTTTTCTAGAATCTGCAACACACGATGAATCTAACGCTCTGTATAGGTTTATGTGTGAGAATATTGTTGGATCAGAGGAGCATGTTAAAACAATCAGATTGATGAACACTGTCAGAGACAATATACAAAGTAACAATCAATGCACAATAATCACCATTGGAAGCTTTGGAGAGGGACTTGAGATGAAAGGTAGTGATTTAGACAAAGCGGAGGTCATAAAGTGTATTGAGGTTTGTGAAGACGCAAACATTCCTGGAAAAGATTGGCGAGTATGTTTCAAAATGCTAACAGACGATACCCATCCAGGCTACACCAAGTTACTACTATACACTAACAATAGTCACGATATTCTTAAAGACTGCAAACAAATAGGATGTGATTATTACCTCTCCAACATTTTATTTCTACAAAAGCATGCAAACCACAGTGATGTTACTATTCATGGCCCATGTATAACCGACAAACGCAAAATATTTGACTTGCCTTATTGCTTACATAGTAAGTCTTGGATAACATCGGCAAAACAATGGATAACACGATCAAAAAAATCATGGCCGCTGTGCGATGTGAAACAATTAATTTTAACGCACGGCGTCCTTTTTGTAGCAATTGGTATGAAAGGATCTATAACAGAAGAATTAGAATGGCGAATATCATTTTCCGTTGCAGAAAAACTGTTAGTTTTTACATTTACGCATAGTCAGTTACTATGTTATGCTCTAATGAAGATTCTTCTTAAAGATGTTATAAATTTAGTATCTAATGTAAAAGATTTACTTTGTTCATATTTCTTGAAAACTATTATGTTTTGGATATCTGAAGAATTATCTGCATCAATATGGAAACCTGAAAACTTGATATCTTGCTTCATGGTATGTGTTAGGAGGCTTATATACTATGTTAAATTTTCTGTGTGTCCACATTATTTCATTCCATCGAATAATTTGTTTAAGAATAAAATAGAAGGAATGGTTCAGGAAAATCTTCTGGAACAATTAAATATTTTAAACCGTTATGGATGGAAATGTATCTTATTTTCAAATCAATTGTTGAAATTCAACGCGTTAGCATACGGCATCAACAAGGAACCACGTTTTTTACACGTCCATAATATGGAAGCGTTTTTAAGTTCACTGATTTATTTTGCAGACAATATGCCGTGCAAAAGTACATTGATTCTGGAACAAGGAATACACAGATTAATATATACAAAGAGTTCCAAAATCAAATCCCTATACACGTATTATATTTCAAAATTATGTGGCAAAAATGAAGAATTACTACATTTGGACGGGATATCCAATAATAAATCAACTTACAAACAATACAAAACCTGTGGAAGTACTTTGCTGATGGGTATGCGCCATGACGCTGTATCTGGATGGCTGTTGTTAGCTTCGTTTTTCTATAAAACAAAACAATACAAGATAGCTGTTGATATTCTCCAGTATTGTCTTTTAAAATGCTCATCTGACAAACTTTACAATGTCTACCAAGGCCCGAAATTGTCACATCTGCATAAAGAATTATTGAATTTGCATGTATTTAGAGAGATGACTATTGTCCAGAAGTCTAAGTTTCTTATTTTAGGTAGTGTAATATTGCCTACTAACTCATTACCGAATGAATTACAAATAGAAGGAAAATACAATATGCGCATTATTCCTCCAGTAGTATATGCCCATTTCCTACGCGTTCTCTGTTATTATTATCTTTACAATACTAAACAATGTCGGTTTTCCCCACTGCGAAATTTAAGACAATTACAATTGACTATAGATGGCAGCTATTTTATAGCAAATATATCTGAAAAAGCTTCATCTTTTTACATGCTAGGCATACTTTTTCAACTATTAGGAGACACGAAATCAGCGAAAAAGGCATTTGAAGAATCAGGCGGCATTTTAGAATAAGATACAGGCCCAATTTCAAATGAGGAGTAAAGGAGATAAGCATTTGTGTGTAAAACGTTATCATTAAAATATATGATAAATGTTATTTTTCTGTCTAATTGTGTTCAAGATTTTATAGCATACTTTATTTGTTTTGTTGAATCTTCTTAATTATTATTATCAAACATTGTAATTTTTATCCAATGTGTATCTTACAAACGTATGATAAAGAAAGTAGACAGATGCAAGTTGATTTAAAAGTGACTATGTGTTGTGCAAGTCTGTAATGTCTTAAAGAAACCGTCCCAAACAAAGGTAGCAGAATAATAGCGTTTTTAAAAAGTCATAAATCGATTGAAAGTCACCGAGTAACCTCAAGAGAATGTGCAATAGTAAAATGGTTTGAAAGAGTAAGACATACCGTAATTTATTTAAGATCTAGTATAAACATGATTAAGAGGGAACATTTGTCAACGTGGGCACACATTATTAAGACCTTGCAGTTGTATACTTCAGATTAATTTTAGATAACGTCATGATAATAAAAAATATTTATTAAATGAGAAGAATATTCATGCGATGTGTAATGGCTCTTGCAATGACTACTCCTTTGAATACGGACAAATGCACACATACACATACACATACGGCAGTCAGCTTTTAAAAATACAAAAATAGATATTTAGGATAAGTTTAGTACACCTACGCATTTATAATCTGTAAATAGCATTTAATAAACGGACTACTGGCGCTAAAAAACAGACAATACAAATTGTAGAAAGAATATAGAATATTTATTACTAATAAAACAACAAGTATATGTACAGAATATGCATGTGTGGATATTTAATAGGCCGCAGATAAAATGTTTAACCAGTTCCAAGGAGACAAACAAACCGATAGCCAAAGGATTTAAAAGAGCATATCAGTGACCCTATGCTAACATAAGTGTCAAAACAAACCAAAACCATATTTCTAAAATCACATTGTCATAAAAGTAAAACTTATAGAACAAACTATCGGTTCAAAGTTTTTGCTTAAATGTTATATAAGAGATACAATCATCACCAACCAAATATGCACATGTCACTATCGTCCTTATCTTCATGAATCTCAGGTATTTTAAAGTTTTAAAAGTTCAATTCCTTACATTCGCTATTTGGTGAGCTACATTCAAGGCCGTTTTTTTCTAAAAGTGCATCTGTGTGTATCGTTACCAGGTTTCCCTTTTACACCTTATCACATGCAATAACTTCTTTGGAGCAGGAGATAAAATTGTTTTAAATGGACAAATGGATGTACCTTGTAGAATCCATCCCCAGTCTGATAGACTAAATATATCGACAGACTCATTTGTCCATTCTCGGATCTGATAATATGCACGCCTACATGTACACTAGACAAAGAATTGGTAAGAACTTTATGATTAAGTTTTTGTAGAGTAACTGGTCTTAGCTTTCTCTGGTCTTAATTCCGTGTAAATACGAGATTTGACTGTCCTGATTGTATTATATCTTCTGAAGTTGCATCGTGTTTAAAACAAAACTCTCTTAAAAAGGCATTCTTACCTAACCGCGTCAGTCCTTCTTCCATTCCTATGCAACAAAGTCTATATTTCGTGTCACATCATGTGATTGCATGAATAAATAGTAATAAATAAACCATTCTAAATTTTATTTCATTGCCATGCAATTCTTTATTTTTTATATCCCATACTTTGGACCCAATGGTTGAAATTTTCCTCTGCATGGAAAAGCAGTAGTATAAGAACATCAGTATCTTCTCCAACTTCAAGAGTAGGGCAACAAGATGCAAATCTTACATCAATTGATGCAATAAAAACATCAGTATCAGCAGAAGCTTGAAAAGAAATAGATCCTTCATTTTCCAATTTATTACAAAGCATATTGATGAAGTTTCGCGTGTTTTCTGCGTTAACTAAGAACATTTCCTCCTTTTATTTAAACGATGTGCCATCTTAAATGCGATATGCGTACCAGTCACTTCTTTCGATCTCCGTTCATGTACAGGATCTTTTGTCGTTGGTCCTGACGCATACCAATCAAAGACTGTTTCAATGAGCTCAGCTAGTCCTAGTCCGCTCATAATGTTACCAACAAAGCGGTTGATCAAATGTAAGCATTGAATAAGCTCTGTACGTTATCGCTTCATTACATACGAACTCCATTTTCGAAAAGATACATGAAAGGTATCCCGGCTGAAGGTCTATCATAGGCAAAAATACAATTGTTGAAGGCCGTACAGTGACCTATAATTGTTAATGTTTGTGTCCTTTTGGTCTTTTGTGGATAGTTGTCTCATTGGCAATCATACCACATCTATTTTTATATTACCAGGGTATGTTCTATCTTGCGTCTGAATTACACATTGTCGAACACCAAATCTGTTTCTTTGGCAAAGAGTATTACAGAGAAGACTGATGTTATCGGGTAACGAAGCCAAATGCTGCAAGTGATTCGAATTTTAAACTAAGTTTTGATGTTTAGTCAGAGTTGTACTGATGGAAATCGATTTCACCTAAGTGTTTGGTATCGTCCAGCGAAACATTCAATCTCTGCACGATAGTTAATAGTATATAAGCAGGTGTGAAGCCTGCTATTATCCCAATTCCATGGAATGTCTCATGACCGTCGAATGTTTTTTTTTATATTATGGTCGACATTATCTGCCACCTGTTTCGATACGTCGCCCTGGAAGTTCTTGAAAAAAAGCATTACTCTGAAGGCAGCATGCACGCTGGGATTTTGAAATTCCTTATACGATGACAAAAAGCCGATTTGGTATAACATGTATAAGGTATCGAGGAGGTATGTTGAGCTCCTAGACCTAGCTGGAAAGGAGCAATCAGAGATATTGGTCTTGTCGCTTGCATGATAGACTGGCCAATGGCTGCCACTTTACGATTGCAATATTTTTCAAAACCTATTCAACTAAATAAATGTTTAAGACGGTTAAGTACGTATGCATTGTTTTCCTCAAAATATGCTATTGTAACTGGTGATGAATACACCGACTTTGAAAATTCAATTGATTTTTAGCTGCTGTTTCGAAATTACCTCTTTTTTTCTATTTCAGGATCTGAAGATTTTTTACTCGGATGAAATTCTTGCAGACGAGCAGATGCCGTTTTACGAAGAGCGACACCAGTTGGTTTTCCACATACGTCTGTAATAAAAGCTTCATCACCAAAGTATGTTTTGATTTTGGATTTTATGTGTACTGTTGTGTATGTGAGATCTCCACAAAACTGTGTCATTTGATGAACAATGTCTGTTACTGTCAATTGGTTATCTTCATTTTCTCGCTAATAATACATGGTCTTTTAAAAAGCCTTATTTGCCTCAGTCGGATGTGGTCGAAATTGCCTTTTTTCGTTTTTGCTAAGATGTTCAAATAGGTATATTATTTGTCGTTCCCTGAAGTTAACGCTACATTTCTGATGGTAAATAGCATCCGCTACAGAAAAGTCTTGTGCGTATTCAAGTTTTGCAAAAACGTCAGCAGCCAATGAATTATTAAAACTGTAATCCTGACGGACAAACAAGGACTATAGAAAATTGAACACTAAAATGTCTAAAGCTAGCCATTATAAGATACTTGAAAACATCAAACAATTTACTACAGAAACATTTATAGGAATGAAAATAAAAATACTTTGTTCACTTGTTCATTCCTGTTGTTAACAATGGCGTTCCATACTACGTATTATTTTTGACGTGGCCCCCTATGAAATGTGGAAAACGTCGCTAAACAGTTTATTTTATTTATAAAACGATATATATATTACAAGACTAGGAAACATTATTTCTTTGAATAAATCAAGGTAACATATATTGGAATAAAAAATGTCAAGTGAAGGGGGATCATGGCAAAATATTGCTACATGGGGGAACACCATACTTTTCAAAACATGATAAACGATAAATGTATTTATATTGATACATTCATTGTGATAGTCAAGCTTTACTAATCAATTTTCAGTTCCAACGTGTCAAATCCAAATGAAAAACTAATGCCATTTGTTGACATTGACGTTACATTATACAAAGTATTTACCTTTTGAAGTATGGCACGCATTACGTTGCAAGAAATTCACTAGAAATTTACCTTTGTTTTTCGCAAAAAAAAAATATGCAACTTTGCTATGATTCGACTTTTGCCGATTTTTTATATGTTAAATATTATAACCTTCATTTTTTTATTAAAAAAAATGATTTTTATTGCAATTTGTCTGAGGTAAAACCTCCGATTCCCTGGACTAAATATAAAATACAAAAATAAAACATTCCGCATTAAAGGTATATGACGTTTTCTTTTCGCATTCGAAAATGGAAATATATTGCACACTTTTAAAAGGACCAACAATTTGCACACACTATTTAACTGATAATTCACCACACGAATATCAGATACTATAAATTACACACCAGTAAATGAAATTCAATTAACCATATATACATTTAAAACTAAATTTCTCGTAGGAAGTGTTCTTTAATCAAAACATGTATATACCTAGCTTGTGTCAAGGAATGACCATAAGTGCTTCAAATACAAAGGAAAACTTGCAACATATGTTTATCATATGTTCACAATCATATGTTTACATATGTTTTGAAACTTATGAAAACATATGTTTTATGACATATGTAAACATATGTTTAACGACATATGTAAACATATGTTTTATGACATATGTAAACATATGTTTTATGACATATATAAACATATGTTTTATGACATAGTAAACATATGTTTTATGACATATGTAAACATATTGAAAACATATGTTTTAAAAAACATAAATAAAAGTTGAAGAAAATGTCAAAATTAATATCGATGCCTATCATCCCAACAGGAGAGCTTTCTAATTTTGAATTGAACAGAATGATGATGCATTAGTGATGCATTAGTGAATGAGTTATGATTAATAGATAATAATATGAATAACTATTCTTTATTTTGTTCACAATCATATGTTTACATATGTTTTGAAACATATGAAAACATATGTAAGCAAACATATGTAAACATATGTTTTATGACATTTGTAAACATATGTTTATAAACATATTGAAAACATATGTTTTAAAAAACATTAATAAAAATTGGAGAAAATGTCAAAATTAATATCAAAGCCTATCTTCCCATCAGGAGAGCTTTCTAATTTTGAATTGAACAGAATGGTGATGCATTAGTGCTTCAAATACAAAGGAAAACTTGCAACATCTGTTTATGATATGTTTTCAAAACATATGATAAACATATGAAAATCAAATGTTTTTCATATGTTTAGGACAAACATATGAAAAACATATGTTCACAATCATATGTTTACATATGTTTTAAAACATATGAAAACATATGTAAACAAATGTTTAATGACATATGTAAACATATGTTTATAAACATATTGAAAACATATGTTTTAAAAAACATAAATAAAAATTGGAGAAAATGTCAAAATTAATATCGAAGCCTATCATCCCAACAGGAGAGCTTTCTAATTTTGAATTGAACACAATGATGATGCATTAGTGATGCATTAGTGAATGAGTTATGATTAATAGATAATAATATGAATAAATATTCTTTATTTTGTACATTTTGTAGTCTGTTCTTTAATCTCAATTAATTTTTTTATTGATTATCTCATTATTCTCTCTCTGTTCTTTATTCTTTATTTTTTATTATTTATTCTGCATTTTTTTTTTTTTCTTATTCCCTTTTATTAAATCCCTAATTGCGATTCCAGACCCTCGTATTACGGACTTGGCACCTAGTTCCAAGCAAGGACTGAAGCTCATAAACTAGGCAATCAATCCTTGCCGTCACCGGTATAATGTATTTTCTGCGTCACGGATCGTTTATGCTGACTTGCTATTTTGTATTGTGAAGTCACGATATAGAAACTGCCAGTTTCTATTGTAATCTACAAGCGTTCATAGGGACACTACTATTTGTGGTTGGAACTACTTTTTGGGGGTTTACACCAACGACCCAAAAAGGAAATAGAAATGAATTGAACTGATAATTTCAGTGTAATACCTTTTGTAACTTTTCGATAGGTTTTCTTCAAGTTTGATTTTTTAATAAATGTAGAGTTAAATGAATTATTAAAATGAAAAGACAAACATTTACTTTAAAAAGTCGAAACTGCAAGTGGAAACGAAACTGAGACTGCTTGAAAAAAAATCTATCATAAACTTATTCAAATTATGTAATTACTTGTTTCCCCAGGTTAAGATATTTGAAATATAATATCAATATTTGCCAGAATAGAAATTGGCGTATTGTTATCGTTTACTTTTCTACATTGGTTACAGGTATTGGGGAAGGGTTGCTATCTCACAAACATGTTAAACCCCGCTGCATTGAAGACCTGTTGATGACCTTCTACTGTTGTCTGTTCTAATGTCGGGTTGTTGTTTCTTTGACACATTCCCCAATTTTATTCTCAATTTTACTTTTATATATAATTTGAGTATATAAACATACGGTCATGATCATACTCGTATGGTCCGGAGACTATATATATATAATAAAAACTATAACACAAATTCCCATACGTTTCGGCCATTACGGCCTTTTTCTTTGGAATAAATTACAACATTGAAACAACAATTACATCACTTGGATACATTACGTTATAATGACTTCTATGACGTTCATTTGCCGCGTTTTTCTATTTTAAATATAAATATAGTTGTTATCGTTCATACATTGTGTTGAGTCCTTCAGGTTCTAAAGTTTTTATTTTTTTTATCCAAAAGGCTTTTTTAGTTTTTCTGTAAGTTTCTGTCCCAAATACTCTTTCTATGGCGGTAACTTTTAAATTTGTCATTGAATGATCGTTCTGAATGAAATGGTTGGCTACTGGATCTTCTGTTTTCTTTGTTCGTATTTTTGAAAAGTTCAATAGCATTCGTTGATATAGTGTATCACCCGTTTGTCCTACATATATAATTTTTTCACATTTTGTACAATTAATCGCATATATCACGCCTACGGTTTTACAATTTATTTGTCCCTGAGTGGTATATTCTTTGCCGGTGTTGTCACAAAATACCTTGGTTTCATTTATATGTGAGCATAGTGCACATTGTTAACCACATGGTCCACATCAATTAGTTTGTTTATAAAAAAATAAATTATGCTTTTTGTGCACCAAGATGTCTTTTATGTTGTTATCACGTTTAAATGCCACGATAGGCGGATCGGGAAATATTTTTTTTAGTCTTTTGGATTGATGGAGAATGTTAAGATTTTTTCTAAGAATTGAATGTACATTTGGAAGCGCTTTGGAAAAAGTAATGACCAGTTTTTCAAAAACTATTATATAATTTCACAATGTATTTTAGAGCTTTTTTTTTAAAGAAAACTAGTTTGAAGAATGCATAGAAAAACACCATTCTAGAAGAAATAATTCAAAATCTGATGTAATATATATATATATATATATATCATGTATCAGACTTTGTATATGTTTGTTGTGTACTTATAAGTTAAACGAATTGTGACTCTTAAAGCAAATGTTAGAACACACCTACAAATCGGTTACTGGATTTAATAATAAATTATAACTAACTAGCTTATTATTCATTTTAAACTTAAAAACACCGGAAGTAAGTGTTTTTCAAATTTTAGATATCAATTTCATGTAATCTTTAAAAAGACACGGAAGTACATATAAGGGGAATTCTGGTTTTGAAGTAAAATACATTCAACGTTTACAAAAAGAATGATAGGTACGTACAGTAATAAAAATTCATTAACACATTATACTTAATATATGAGTTCAAGTTAAAATGTGTTCATGTCTTGAACAAAGCTCAGCCTTAATCTTTTGTGAATGAAAATAAATTATAACAGTTTAACAATTACTTTAAAATACTACTCGTTTGAGATTTAAGTGCCAGTCTGCATAAGAATCAGGTAGTGGTGAAAACATAACCAAAAAAAACCCCGAATTTGACATTGATTTCAGTTCATAATATGTAGTTATGCACAAAAATAACATTCATTTCCATTTTCTGTTCTGGTAATTGAAGATACAATTTGGTTGAAATGCACTAGAAATTAACGAATAAGGGGAGATAACTCTATTATTTGCTATCATGATAACCAATTTTCTAACCAAATTATTTGATATTACCAGACACCCACAAACAAAAGACTAATACTTTTTAACTCAGGAGGATGGTTAGTAATAAATAGCATGATTAGCTCGGTGGGTTTTTTCTAATCATGTTTTAAGTTTTATCTAAATTGTCTGATTCTTACAAAGACTGGCCCTTAATATGAGGGTGGAACTGACCATGGGAATATAAACATCAACGACGTCATTATAAAACAGCAATGGTATTCAAACTCGAGAGAAAACCCCTCTCAGATAACAAACCTATCGATAATGTTTAAGCTCGAATTGTTAAACTACATACGTTTCATCAAATGGCAGTTCGTCTGTTTTGCATATTTAAGCAAAACGAAATAAATATTTACTCAACTCCATGTACATATTAAATACAACTCCAACTGCTACTTTAACTCTAATTTTAAATCAAATTGAACTCAAAATCCTGTTCGAACTGCAATAACTCATCAACTGTTATTTTTCAACTGATTGTGTATAATATATAAGGTATGTAGAGATGACAAAGGCGTCTTTTTTTCAATTCTTTATTTTTAAGCCGACTTTACTACTAACTTCACCTTTTTGCGTCTCATTTGGTTCATATGTCTGTTTGAATTTTATAGACTGTTGGGTTGTATGTCTGTTTTTATATATACATGATAGTTTTCTACTGCTGAATCTCAATTTTTGTCAGGTGAACCTATAAAGTATATTTGGGTTTTTCATCCAATTTTTTCATTATAACGGAAGTATTAACAATAGTTATAAACTGGGAGGTTCAGTGAGTTATAAACCAAGATTTAATGCATATTTTTTTTCAGGAATTTCCTGTCCCTGTTTTATTACACATGCTGATTGACAACGTCATATTTTGACTGTTTGTAACAAACTTCCCCTGTTTAAGTTGCCTTGGAGTTCTATATTTTGTTGTACTGTTTTGTTCATGTTGTTAATAGTCATAACGACATTGTTTACAACTTACTAGTTTTAGGCTTTCAAGCAATATATCTGGTGGAAGTTTTAAATGAAGAACTATTCACACTAACATTATTATCACATTAACTCATGATCACTCATATTTCCGATAAGTATTTTGTTTTAAAGTGTTTAACGTAGAAGAAAGCCACATTTTCGTCGTCGCCTTCTGACAACAAAATGATTTTTGAATCTTGGATATGTACTGATATTTAAGTCTTGAATTCATATTTGTTTTAATAAGCTGTTAATGGGGTTTTTTCTAGATGTCAGAAAATGCGAGTACACTGTGATATGTACGTTGTGTCTTTTTAGTTTATGGGGTTTATAAATACTGTCCAACGAACGGTATAATTATGTTAGATATTTTCTGCTTTGTAACGATCTATTGAATTAAAGTTTGTTAAACTGTTTTTTATAGTTTGTACTTATTTGGAAGAGTACACCCCTGTGTAAAAGAAGGTTTGGTGCCTTGCAATATAGTCCAGCTATCTTCGTTATTTTCCTGTCACACATCTGGAGCCAGTAGTTCAGTTGTTGTCATGGGTCCATGTATGTCATACTTCTTTTTGAAAGTTATATATAAGCCTTATAAATTCCACAATTGAATTTTTGCATATAGAATCCTTGTCGTTGTTTTGTACTGCCAACACTATATTATGATGTCTTCTCGTATTAAATGTATGTTAAACTGCATATAATTGCTTACATATAAATATGTAAATATGCAAATACATATATTTGAATTTAGTAAGATATTTGTGACGTTGGCAATCATATGAAATTTTATTACTTTTATGCATATGGTATCATTAAAACATTATGGAGGTATCTAAACGGTGGTATTCATAACGTTAACTGTAAACATTTTTTTGCAACAAATTCGCAACCAACGCTTCTTTGTTGCCTTCTTAACTAACAATGATTATCAACATGATTGTTGAAGGACAAACACATTATTTCTTTACTTTTTTCAATCATGACAATAAAAGTTCACATTTTTTTAGAAACAGCAAAAAAAAAACATGTCAATAGCACTTTACAGATATATGTGTCTAGAAATTATTGGAACTGAGGAGCAGGTTAAAACAATTAGAATGATGAAAAATATAAGAGACTTTCTAAACAGTCATCACACTTATATAACAATCACCAGTGGAAGTTTTGGAGAGGGACTTATTATGAGAGGAAGCGATTTAGATGAAATGTGTGTTCATACGTCTATTGAGGTTTCTGAAGATGCAAACATCAGTTTCAATGATGATACAATATATTTTACAATGATACAAGACGATACCCCTTCAGGTTTCACCAAGTTGCGTCTCTTACATACTGATGATCCGGATATATTTGAAGACTGCGATATATCTGGACGCGATTACTACTTTTCTAGCGCTTCAGTTAAACAAAGATTGTTATCCGACAATGTATCGACTGTTCATGGTCCTTGTGTGTCAGATAAAAAGGGAATCATTGACATCGCATATTGTGTACGCAGTAAATCATGGATTATAACAGTAGATCAATGGATAACGCGATCAAATGACGGATGGCCAGATTACGATGTGAAAAATTCTATTGTTAAACATGGCGTACTTTTTGTTCCAATAGGTGCGAAAGGATCCGCAAATGAAGAAATAGAATGGCGAATATCGTTTTCAGTTGGAGAAAAGCTTCTGGTTTATACATTTACGCATACTAAACTTCTATGTTATGCTCTGATGAAAATAATTCTAAAGGACGTGATAAATATTGACATTCATTGTAAGGAGTTGCTTTGCTCATATTTAATAAAAACCGTTATGTTTTGGATATCGGAAGAATTGTCTACATCAATATGGAAACCTGAAAACTTGATATCGTGTTTCATGAGATGTTTTAGAAGGCTTATATATTATGTTGAATACTCAGTGTGTCCACATTATTTTATTCCAAAGATTAATTTATTTGAGAATAAGATAAAAGGACAATCACACAAAAGACTTTTCAATAATCTGCATATTCTAAACAGTTATGGTTGGCAATGTATATTATTTTCAGACCAAATCTCGAGATTCTTTGGTTTAGAATACGAAGTAAGGAAAAGACGAAGTTGTTTTAATATCTTCAGTATCAAACAACAGTTATCGTTTATCATGAGTGCGGCAGATACTCCAAATATGTCTCAAACATTGTTATTGAAAAAAGTGATACCCAAGGTAATGTATATTAAAAGTTCCAAAATCAAATACCTGTACACGTACTATTTGTCAAAACTAAGATGCTTAAGTAACGAATGACTACAAATTGATGATGTCTCTGATAATAAATCTACTTACAGACAATACAATACCGCCATAAGAACTCTTTTGCTGGGTCTTCATCATGACGCTGTATCAGGATGGCTGTTGCTAGCTTCGTTTTTTTATGGAAGGAAAGAATACAAAATATCTGTAGATCTCATTCAGTATTGTCTTTTTAAATGCACACCGGAAAAGATTTATCGTGGCATGAATTTATCAAATATTCATAAAGAATTATTGGATATGCGTGTATGTAGAAAGATGAATATTGTTCAGTTGTCGAGGTTTCTTCTTTTAGGCTTTGTAGAATTTCCGAACTGTGTGCTAATTCCTGACGAACTAAGAATCGACGAGGAAGACAAAGGACACAGTATAGCCCCAGTAATATATGCTTATTTTCTACGTTTCCTTTGTCATTATCATCTTGACAATACTGGACAATGCCTGAAATCTCTTCGATATCTCAAATTTACAATAGAAGAAAGCTGTTTTATAACAAATAACTACCAAGTAGCGATATCCTGTAATATGCTAGGCATAGCGTTTCAACTAATAGGAGACTTGGAATCAGCGAGACAGGCATTTATGTACTCTTTTGAATTATATCCAGATAGAATTGTATATGAAGCATCAAGAAGATTAGCATTGGTTGATAGAACGTAATTATGATGATCCATAACATGTTTTATTTTTCCATTTTCAATAACTTTAGGATAGTGCTGCATACTTTATATTGTTTTGGTTTATTTCCTGGATTATCATTATCATAATTAGCTATTTTGTATTTGAGTGTTTCAAATATATAATAATAGAGGGCTAGAATAAGGTTTACAGAATAGAAATTAATTGACCGATGCTACAAAAAACAATTACCAAAAACAAAAACAAAACAAAAAACATTTACCTTAGCTGTATTCGGCAAAACTTTTAGGAATTTTGGTCCTCAATGCTCTTCAACTTCGTACTTTATTTGGCCTTTTTAACTTTTGTGGATTCGAGCGTCGCTGATGAGTCTTTTGTAGACGAAACGCGTGTCTGGCGTATATACTAAATTTATTCCTGGTATCTATGATGAGTTTATTTACCTTGAGTTGAATGTCCTAATATTTATAAACGTTTCGTCAGGGAGAAAAGACTGAACAGATGAAAACTGACAAGTCACTTAAGGCGGATTAACAGTGCAAATAATAATTATCAAAAGAATGCAAACGCAAGAGTGGACATATACCAAAGATTTTGATTATAATTAATAATTCAAAACTATATTGGGTCATTCAAAGATAATATCGGATTTGGCTATGTTATCACAATATTGTGGAATAATGTTTCGAACGGTAAAGTCATTAAAATTATCGAAAAATTATAAAAAAATCATACATCTGTTTATGAAATTTGATTTAAGTAAATACCTTGAATGATCTTTTAGTTGTGAATTCAGGGTATTAGTCAATGGTGACAAAAACTGTAATAATACTTTAACACAATCACAATCGTTATTGAAATAATGGAATATAATTGGCAGTTCACCAACTTAAAAAATATTAAAAGATATATGCGGCATTGGGTTTTTCAAGTAAAGAACTACGAAAAAAAACATATTCTGTAAAGGCTTACAATTTTCTAGCTTTGGACGGCAATATACACATCGTTAATGCCATGTGAACTTCGTATGAATGTTTTAAATTATCATTTGTTATATCACTCTTTTTTCTATAATCATTGATAATGAAACATCCTGTAAATATAAAGTTTTGTAAAAAAAATAGAATACAAAGTTAAGTAAATCTTATAAATCAAATATATATTTATTCTGACACATGTCCATTGAAAAAATATTCAACAAAAGTAGAGTTCAAAGACTGATTATAAAACCAAAAATCATGTATCAGACAAACATTTGATGGTACGCATTACCGGTTTTTTATCTATAAGACACAGACGATTTTTAATTTATTTTTTTAATTTTGAAGAGGGAAACAAATATAAAATCATTATATTATGTTGTACAAAATATTTGTAAATGTTGATAAATAGGTTTTTTTTTTTTGTATAAGTGTAGAACAGGACACATTTGCAAGTTGTTTTAAGATTATATATCATTTCCTGCTTCCTATTCAGAGGGAAAATTCAGAGATGACGTATGTACAAATCAAATGAATATTTCCCTGAGTTAGTTGTGTACAACTGGTTTTTTTAATTTGACCTATTTTCTCTCAATTTTTGAAGAAATAAACCATGTCATCTGACTAATATATATAGTCAATATGTAAAATTCCCCTTTTTATATAGTTCCGGGTGGTGTATTTTTTTCAAACGAATAAGATTGTTCATTTTATAACAATGCTATAACCAAACAATAGATCTGCCCTGAATAACATTCTGACGTCAAGCAACAATCAAGCAGCTATCATATTTTAACTGTAACGGTAACCTCAACCTATAAAAACTGACAGCGACAAACACCAATCAAACAAACAAAAATAAATGAATAAATGAATGTAATCTACCATTGAAACATTATATAACATGTTCAAGGAGAACCTGAGATCACCCCTAGTTTTTTGGTGAGGTTCGTGTTGTTTCTTCTTTGGTTTTCTATGTTGTGTCATGTGTGCTGTTGTTTGTTTGTCTTTTTAATTTTTAGCCATGGCGTTGTCAGTTTGTTTTAGATTTATGAGTTTGACTGTCCCTTTTGTATCTTTCGTCCCTCTTTTCCAACCAATTTAGATTATAACTGAAGTTAACTTTCGTTTTACACGTGATGGTTATGAAATTGATGGGTCATTCATGGCTTGATTCTTTTGTTGCATACACCGAAGAATAATGTGAGATTAAAAAATAAAAAAATAGAAACACATGCCGAATGTTTATTTAGAGTCATACCCAAAATTGAGTGTTAATTAAAATAGTATACGAAGTATATTTAGAAATGATTGGTCCATATGTATATATGACATCAATTAATCACAAATTAAAACTTATATTGGACATTTTCATAAAAAAATCATTAAGCCGAATGTCAATTTTTTGTTCTCAAAAAAATACCTTACTGCATCATAATTTGGAAAACAACAATACTTCATATTTAAGTTAAACACCAAATAATATTGCATCAATATCCTGATCTTAAGTGAATGAATATAACCAAACGTAAGATAAATATTTTGTTTAAGATCATGGTAATATTTATTTTGTAACATCAAAAGATCAACCAAAAAAAAACGTATAATTATTTCGAAAGAAGTCCTCGAAGAGGTAAACTATTATAAACCTATAAAAAATAGTGTTTTGGTTTTGCGGTAAATTCAGTAAAAATGTTTTTCATTGACTTCAATGCACAAATGTTTCTTGAACTAGTTGTAAATAGAAATAGGACAATGTGGTATGAAGACTAATGAGACAACTCTCCATTCAATTTTTAATGTTTTTAAAGTTAAAAATTATAGTTCGAAGTACGGCCTCTTCAACACGGAGTCCAAGCTTTCACCGAATAACAAGCTTTAAGGGCCTGAAATAATTAGTGTTAAAAAAGAATTTAACCGAAAAACCAACAGTTTACTCTGTATAAAAAATAGATTATGCATAGATTACTTTTAGAAATTGAAAGCTTTGATATATCAGTCATCAAATGTACGAAAGAAGCCACACCTTGTTTAAACATAAAAACATAGGGTCATGTTGTAGTCCATAATGTTGTATGAGTCGATAAAAAGTAAAATGTTTTGTTTTTATTTACATAATATATAAGCGATCATATTTCTGAAATTAAGTACATCATTAGGCATAGATGGAAAGTGTAATGTTATGTTTATCAATCGTTATGTTACAAATGTACACATTAGAATAATCTTCATACAGCCATTTAATTTTGTACGTTTACGGAAGCATTATGAGGGAAAGTTAAAGATCGAATCGTATGAGGTAGGTCAGCAGACGAGATACTCTACCTTGTGTAATGGGAACAAGTAGGGAACATTCATATTAACGAAATGTTATATTTAATCAGTGTTACATAAGAAATTACACTAAGTCTTGTTGAATGTCCGTCTTCTGCCAATGTAAAAAAAAAGGACAGATAATTATAATTTTGTAAGAGCAAAACTATTGAAAGGACACTTTGTACCGGTTTAAAATTAAAGTGCAGGTAGGATTGATTTTAGCTAACTTCCTTTCTACACTCGGAACACAAAGTGTATTATCCCGCATAATCTGATACGGCGAACGGTCCAATAAGGGGGACATCATATACGTGTATGTAGATTTGTAAATATATAAGTGTTCGATGTTATTTGAAATGTTTCAAAAGCAAATGTATATATCTGAATTTGTTGCATGCAAATGTAGCTGTGATGTCGTATTGTGTATGGCTAGCTTGCGTCCAAATAATTACTTAAGTCTAGGATAAACACTTGTTGAACGTTACATATGTATTATGCGTAATGTATTTAAATATACAATATGTAACGTCAAGTACGTTTTTTGGGGCATTGTCTTCTGAGTTTGGATTCAAATGGCTACTTTTGCAAAGACGAGAAACTACTCTGTCCAAATAGGAAGAGTAATGATTTTAAGAAACTCTAGTGAGGTTAACAAAATATATGTATACACGCCCTAAACATGATTTAAAAGAATCAAAGTTGTTCAAATACAAAATCGTAAACAAAACTAAATTTGGAATAAAACATCCAACTACATTTTGTATTTTTCAATCTGAACAATATTTATCATACATTTCAAATAATAGTCAAACACATAGTGCGTTATTCAAAACAACATAGTTTGAAACATCAAACACAAAAGGTAAAGGTGAAATAATCAGTATTTCAACAAACATTGATAAAAGCAAACATAATATTTTCATTTGAACATTTGGACTTTTAATAGATACGAAAAGAGACATAACGGAAGTCCTTGTTATCAACGTAGAGAGTACAACAACCATGGCAGGTAAAATATTGTTTAAACACATTTATCGTTCCGTTCTGGTCAATGTACCGTTCTGTCAGTCTAAACCATTGTGTGTAATTGCATCACTAAACAGACATACATTTTCAAAACGCTGTCAGGTGCAGTAAATATTCAAAGTTTAGTTAGAAATAATAGGGACATAAAGAGTTTTACTCTCAATGATACAGAGTTTATACTTTTTCGATATGCAGTTTATTTGTATCATGTTGCTCGCCAGAATCACTTGACTTATTACTTATTGCTCTGAACTTAAAGCTGAAATCTCGAGACTTGTGGTTAATATGAAAAACATGTAATTATAAACGATAGCATAAAACAGATGCAAGATCAAATTTGTGTAATGTTCTGATTGAAATTCGATGGAATTACTTTTTAAGTCATCTTGATATCATGATGGATTTACATTTTACGCTATATGTAGCTATTATAGAAAACACTTTAATCCAATTGTCATTTTGGTTTTTTTTGTATCCCTATTGCGGATGAGAATATATTATTTTATCTAATACATGACGAATATGCATCTATGAAGAGTAACAAACAAGCGAGATCATAGTAAAATTTCTTTCTCATACTGGCTAGCCTGAAAACTAGATTCAACCCACATGTTTTTCTTAAATGTTCTGTAGTAAGTCAGTAATATTGCAGTTGTTATCATGTTGGCGTGTGTTTGTGTACATTGTGTAGTTGGTCAGTATTTCATTTTTTCCGTTTTTCTCCTCTTCAAGTTGATGTTTTCCTATGGTATAGATTAGTGATCCAAATCGTTTTCCGTTAGATAGGTTTTTGACTATTGAACAGTGGTATACTACTGTTGCCAGAATGTATCAAGATAATTGCATGGTGGTTAAAGAAAAGGCAACATTCAAACGCCTTGATTCCAGGACTGAAAAGAATAGAAAACAACAATTGATATAGGTTATCAATCCATGACAAAAAATATAACATACCTATCTTTTAACACCCAAATAAATCTTTTAGTCAGACTTACAAGACGTTAAATAACTTTCACATAAAAGATTCAGACGGCATCAGGCCTTGCGGTCATAAAACTTTCGAGTACGATTTTTGTACTCAAACTCAAGAATCAACCAATCAAAATACTGGATTTTGTGTTTCGAGCACTTATTTTGTACTCGGAGTACTGAGTAAAGTTTTATGACCGAGAGCAAAGAACGGATATTTTTTTACACGAATGCCTTGCTTTTTTCCCACAGGCAAAGTTGATTGAAGATGAATTTAGCTATTTATTTTAGGTATTTTTTTTATATATTGCTCTTCAACGGTTTCGGTACTTATACATCTTTGAATTTCAAATGTTTGGTTGTGAGCGTTCCTGATGAAGATGAAGGTAAATAAAGAAAAGCGCTTCGGAGGCATGAAATTATTAAACGTGTAGTTTTCAATTTTGCAAAAAAATAATAGTTTTACACGAATTAGTTACCTAAGTAATTAGTTCAATGTAACAGGGTACATCAGGTCGAGAATTGGCTTCTGAAGGATATTGCAACCAGATTAGAATAGAACTAATTATTGAAAAAAGGTTTGCATCAAAACGAATTAATAATGAAATATTTTTATGCATGCGGAAATACTTTATAACTTAAATTAAGTCAACATATGGATTTCATAGTTTAATGACAAAAACTAAAATCCAAAATTTCGGGGAAAGTAATATGCTTTCGTGTTTTCGAATAGAACAGTCATGAGTTTAATTCGGTAAATATATGAAAGGAAACGTACTTAAAAAAAAAAAAACTAAAGACCCATTTTTTATATTTCACATGATTACCGGTATGCAGAGATTTGTCTCATGGGCACTCATTCCCATCTTCTTATTTCTATGTATCATTATCAATTGATTGTTTTGAATTTCTTATTGCTCTTATTTTGGAACACAGTAATGTTGTCCATTTAAGCTTACCCATCAATCATTAAACCATTATCGCATTGAAGACAGCATTCAGTCGTCATTTTGATTCACCAAATTTTGAAAAGAATCTGAAGCTGTATAAAAATGACACAAACATAATTACTCACACAACAACAGCTAAATATAAAATTTCCTTTTATATCATTGTGTTTATTGTATTTGTCGTGAAATTTTGCCTCCGAACGGTTTGAATATACTTTAAGAAAAGAATATGATGGTAAGTAATGCACGAAATCAAAGTACAAAATCAATCTAATTTATTCACATAGATATTTACGATTAATATTAAATAAATAAATCAATACAGCTGACAAAATACAAATAAAACAATTAACCTGTGTGTCAGTGAATTTTGCCCAACCCGGTATTAAATACTTATAACATATACATAACGGTAACAACAATTTTAGCTACAAACAAATTCCCGGACTCTAAATAATTGTCAACGTAAAATTCTAGATTCCGTTTTTTCCAAGTCGCGAACGTCATCGCTTTATGACTTAAAAATATATAAAAATATAGGCAGTAATTATGTACTAAAAATATTAACCTTATTTTAATTCTTTAACCAATATCTAAACCAATTTTTTGAAAAGGTGAGGGACACAAAGTTTTACGTCCGAGCTCTGGCCAATCTAAAGTTTGCTTACCGTTTTGTGTTTCTCCTCCATTGATTGACAACGTTATCATGCCCCATAAAAGGCTATGCAAATCATTTTGCGGAATTAATAGCCGTGAAGACAAAGTGGAATAATATATAATAACCTTAATTACGTTTCATCATAAGCTATTACCTTATTATACAATTAGGAAATTATCATATACAACTTTATAATGAACACATACATATCAATAATAAAAAGTCAAGAGATTAATCTTTCCAAAGAACGATAACTCAAACGCAAGAGTTCAAGATGTAGATTGGCTGAATTTTAGACACGAACATGACACTATCAATTTAGTAATAAACATCCCTTTTAAAGTAAGTTTCAAGAATACACATAAGTTCCACTTTGTTTCGTTAATCATTTCAGTTTAAGAAAACCTTATGAAACTAGTTCAATTTATTAATATTGTCTTAATTCCCAAAAAATAAAAAGGCTCGCGTTAATTTTACAACAGTATTGCTCAATTGCGTTCACGTATGTACGAGAACGTACAAAAGTTAAATTCACATTTTGGTTAACAACATTATATTGATCTCCAACAATCAAATATCATGAATAGTTTAACAAAATCGTAAAATACAGCTGAGAAATATTTGTTTACAAGCAGAGTAGTCAACTGATATTTGGGTTATTGACTATTTTGTCCCTAACAACTTTCAAAATGTTTAAAATTGGAATTTTTTGGGGATAGATTTTTGTATTATTTCCTGATTTATTTCAACCATTTTTCTAACGTTTAAAAAATTGATTTTACATTTCAATATTTTATTCATTATATGGTTGTACGATAGATTACCTTCATAAATTTTATATTTAAAACTGATAACATGTGTATCTAAATAACCGGTAAATAGTAACTACATTTAGATACACAAAAGTTTATGACCTGAAAAACAATGTAATCGAATAAAAGATTAAATGTAAGAATCAACCGATATATTGACTTTGAATGTATTAAATATATGGACAACATATGGAAAATAAATAAACAGATCATAGATATGTGATACTATGATTAAATTTGGTATTTGAGCCAGACACGCTTTACGTCTACAAAAGACTTATCAGTGAAGCTCGAATAAAGAAAGATAAAAAGGCCAGATAAAGTACGAAATTGATGAGCATTGAAGCCGAAATTCCTAAAAGTTTTGCGAAATACAGCAAATGTGATTTATACCTGAGGTAGAAAAGCCTTAGTGAATGTGGTTTTCAGGGGGAAAAACATCTTGCAAAGCAAGCAAAGCAATAAACGTACAATTATAAATGTAGTATTCATCTTAATATGTCAGCTCAATTTTGCGTCACAATTGTCATTTCAAGAGCGGTTAAACAATCAGCTTATATTTCATAAGCTTAATATAGCGTATTATTTTACATTTTACACCCACCTAATACACTCTGAATAATTTCTGACAAAAACATAAATGCATTTTGTAATCTTAGTTTTGGTCTAAGATTCTTTGGTTATAACATCTATTTTTTGTTTATTCAACAGGCCTTGAATAAAACTATTATGTGAAACAGTGACTCAAAATCTAACAATATTATAGTGTTGGTTGGATTTCTATTCCCCGTGGGTATCACTCGTCTAGTAGTAAGGCCGTCTGCGTCGACAGGAATTATCAGTGATATGGTCATAATTATAAATTACCCTTTTTCACAACTTTGAAGTTTTGAAATACTTAGGCTTTTCTACCAAATGATAAGATAATCTAAGATGTATAAGGCTACGTTTTTTTACGAATTTTTGGTCCAAAATGCTCTCCAACATCGTATTTCATTTCTCTTTTTAAATCTATTGTATTCGAGCGACACTGATGAGTCTTTTCAGATGAAACGATCTGTCGTTCATTTTACGTTTGTAAATCATACAAACTATTATAAACTAAGGAATTAACTCACATGTACAATTAACGAATTACATATATTTTTATGTAGAAAGGTCTTCACTATAAAGATACTGATATTCATATTCTTTAATAGCTTGATATTTTTTGGCTTTCAACGTTTCTAAAGACGTTAAATGCAGACAATTTCAAACAATGATATTAACTCTTAATTTATATTGATTTGATTTATAAGAACTTTCAAAGTAAAACTGCTATATGGACAAAATAGAAATACAAACTTATATATCAACTTTGCCCGGATTATATAAAAAAAAGAAGATGTGGTATGGTTTGAATCTTCGTTCCAAATAAGTTCATTGCGTCCTTGGATGGTGTAAACTTCTAACTAACCATATTCACAATTACACCATTACACCATACACTCTGTATCATTACACCATACACGTAACACCTTTGCACCATACACCTTACACATTACACCATGATGCAATTTAATTTCAAAGAAAGTGGGGGACTACAAATTATTTATTTCTTTTAAAAACGAATTTTGGTCGTCATATTGTACAGTAATGTATACAATTAAAATGCTTATCAATATGTTGCATAGTATGAAATGTCGTACACCATTTATCCACAGTATTCCCAACCTCACGTTATTATTTTCCACCATACACCATAGCACCATAGCACCATTTTCCTTCTACCGTTGCACCATATGCCATAGACAATTACACCAAACACGATTTTTTGGGGATTTTTTTAGGATGGGGGCAGTTTACACAATTCAATGGCCAAATATACTCTTTAGTTACTCGGCATAAAAGTCCTTATGCAATCTTGATTGATGTTTGGTAATGCCATGTCCTGGTAATTTTGAATTATCCTCATTGTTATTTTCACATATTCGCAATACAATTGTATCGAAACATTCTCAATAATCATATTCCACCACAATTCATGAATATTTCAATAATCTGTGTGCATAGGCTTTTGTTATAAGACTGTGTGTTGAACATACTGCAATATGTCAACATATGCATTTTGTGTTAATTTCTTTAATCAAATGTATTGAATTTTGCAGAAATTCCAACACAAAATGATTCGTTAGCTCTGTATGAATATATGTGTCAGAATATAGTTGGAACAAAGGAACACGTTAACACATGCAGATTGATGAACACGGTCAGAGACAATGTACAAAGCGACAAACAATGGACAGTTATAACCAGTGGTAGTTTTGGAGAAGGTTTGGAGATGCGAGGTAGTGATGTAGATTTAGTGCGGGTTCATAAAGATATTGAAGTTTGTGAAAATACAAACATTCATTTTAATCCTGCAACAAGTTATTTTGAAATGGAAATGAACGATACACATCCAGGTTACACGCAGCTACGTTTAGTTTACAGCTTTTTTCCGATTATTTTGCAATCCTGTCATAGGATTAGAAGTGAATACTACTATTCAAACTCTTTACATAATCAACGATTTTCAAAAAGTCTGTTTTCTACTTTTCATGGTCCATGTATATCTGACAACAATGAATTGTATGACATTGCATTCTGCTTACATTGTAAATCTTGGATTACACCAGCAAACAAATGGAAGACACGGTCAAACAAATCATGGCCTGAAACCTTTGTGAAAGAGGCTATTGTAAAACACGGCGTTCTTTTTGTCCCAGTAGGATCGAAAGGATCTACAAATGAAGAGCTAGAATGGCGAATCTCTTTTTCCGTTGGAGAAAAGCTTCTACTTTATTCTTTTACACATACACAATTATTATGTTATGCTCTTTTGAAAATTTTTCTTAAAGACATTATAGATACAGATACAGAATGTACAGAATTGCTTTGTTCATATTTCATGAAAACAATGATGTTTTGGATGTCTGAGGAATTTTCTCCATCAATATGGAAACCTGAAAACTTGATATCATGTTTCATGAGATGCTTCAGGAGGCTTTCATATTATGTAAAATACTCAGTTTGTCCGCATTATTTTATTCCAGAACATAATTTATTTGAGAACAAAATCAAAGCACACGCACAAGAAAACCTTTTAAGCAAGTTGTATCTTCTTAACACTTATGATTGGCGATGTATTCTATTGTCAGACCAAATCTCGAGTTTCCAAGAAAAATCATTTGACTGTACCATAAAGTCAAGTAATTTCCATATTCACACTGTGAAACAATTAACATCTACAAATAGAGTAAAGGCAGAGGATTTCAGGTCGACGTTTAGTTTGAATGCGAAAAAACTGATAAGCAGGATATTGTCCATTGAGAGTTATAAAATTAAAAAAATGTACATCTACAATATTTCAAAATTTTGTTTGAAAAGTAACCAGTTGCCGCCATTGGATGATGTATTACTATCCAATAACAAATATTATTATAAACAAAGCAATATATATATAACTTCTCTGATGCTGAATACACGTCATGATGCTGTATCAGGATGGCTGATGTTTGCTTCGCTATTCTACAGAAATAAGCAATACAATGCTGCTCTTTGCGTCCTTAAGTATGCTCTATCAAAATGTACCCGGGAGAAACTTAGCAAAATCGTGAATTTTTTAGATATTTATTATGAACGTGAAGCACTTTTGAATTTGCCTTTATTTAAAAAGATGAGTATTGTTCAGTTGAAGAAAATTTTAGTACTAGATAATGTGGTATTTGTGAACAATTCTGCGTTAGTACCTGATGAGCTGAAATTCGATGTACAGATTATGGGAACATTCCATATACCACCAGTAGTATATGCTCATTTCCTTATGTTTCTTTGTTATTATCATCTTAACAAGACAAGACATTGTCAGAAGTGTCTTCGAAAATTACAATCAACTGTAAGGGATCGCTATTTCATATCAAATGAATATCTCGATGCTATATCTCACAACATCCTAGCTAGAAGTTTTCAATTTTCTGGATACATGAAATTAGCCAGAAATGCGTATTTGGAATCTATATCATTAGAACCGCATAAAATGTTGAACACTGCTTCATGGAGACTCTCGCGGATGCGTTAGACGTGATAATGATACATTACTGTGTATTTACTGTTTTGTTGTTTGACAATTTTAGTCTTTTTTATATTAGGTTTTGTTAGAAAACTCGTTCGAACTGTTGAATAAGTACTTCATGTGAATTTCTATCAAGTATTTTTTCAGGTTACCAAAATTTTAGTACAGATTCAATTTTAGTAAGACATCGGCTGATATGATAATGTGGTTTTTAGTGGCTGTCATAAAGAACCTGATCCGATCTTACACAAACACTCATACAATGTACAAACATATAGGAAATATATTTGTTGTGCAAAACGATAAGTTGTTTTATAAAACATAGAAAAACAGTTATATTTAGCAGTTTTAGAGTACTTATGCATTTGTGGTTTATAACACCAGTACTTTAAACTGGACTTTGCCATCAATGTTTGGTGTAAAAACAAAAGGAGAAAAAATCCGATTAACAAAAAAATGAAATGGAGAGTACCATGATACATCTTCATATTTACGTTTATAAAAGGATAGCACAATTATGTTCCCATTTGATTTATTAAGAGATATATTGTTTTACTGTATCAATATCTATATTTATAAAAAGCCGGACTGTTATAGTGGCACAGCTTGTCCCTTGGGACTTTCAATATTAAGACACGAAATATTTCTCTCTAATTGATTTTTACTACAGTTAAAATCGGCAAAAGTCGATGACCTAAAAATTAACAACAAAAGAGTTTAAAAAACAGTTAAAAAAAATAAAATACCAAACTGAAAGGGAAATTCCAAATTAAAGTATTAACAAATAGCAAAATCAGAAGCTCTAACACATTAAACGAATAGAACAACAACGGTCATATTAATGACTTGGAGCAGGTAGTAAAGATCACATATAAAATGGAGTAGAAATATATGAAAGGAATATCCAAACTCAAATACACAAACTCCAAAACATCTGATAACATTTTGCTGTTAGAAAGTACAAGTACCCAGCCACGTCCACTTGTATGTGTAGTAATTGTATTTTAATCCATCTGATGAGTTAAGCCTTTTTGTACTGTTACATCACTGTCCTATTGGAGGGGGATGGTTGGGATCCCGCTTACATGTTTAACCCCGCCATATTTATATGTTTACGCATGTCCAAGGTCAGTGGTTGTCGTTTGTTTATGTGTTACATATTTGTTTTTCGTTCATTTTTTATACATTAATAAGGCCGTTATTTCTCTCACTTGAATTGTTTTACATTGTCATGTCGGGCCATGAAATAGCTGACTTTGCGGTTTGGGCTCGTTCATTGTTGAAGGCTATACGGTGCCCTATATTGTTAAATTCTGTGTCATTTGGTATCTGTGTCAATTGTGCAGGGTTGTCTCATTGGCAATCACACCACATCTTCTTTTTATATAATAATGTCATGACGATGACAAAAACCTAAATACAAACAAAAGTACAAAAACCAAAAACAGAAATCAGAAAACATTAGATTTTGCAACAAGAACCCAATCAGAGTTTAGAATTGAAATCCCATGTCCAGAAGAGTTACCATGTTCTGCTCTATCATTGGCTCTAATTGTGATGCTTATGCAGTACAAACCGTTGATACGTCTTATTCAGACTGTCCAATTCAAGTTTAATAGAACGGGATCGTTATGATGACCATTGTAAATATCCGTTGTTATCTGCGCCAGAGAAAGTGTCTGATTAAGTTTACCTGCTCGCTATAAAACAAAAAGAGAAAATGGAAAGAAAAGATAGATATTTACTTGTCCATCGTCGGACAACATATTTTTATGTTGAAGTTACCGACCAAAGAGTTGGTGCTGACTTTACTAAACAGGGGTTTATTGCAGGTTAACGATACACATTAAATAAAGTCATGATGTAAGTACGTTATCTTGTTTCTGGACTTGATTTTAAACACACGCTTTAGGCTTATTAGAAGATGAATCAATAATACAAGATATCTGACAAAATGACATAATTTTACATTCTAAATGATACGCAATATGAGTACAAAAACAAAATAAGGGAAACTTGCACATAAGCATATCCAAAACAGAAGATATTTAATTACAGTAATAACATTTAAAACAATTCATATTTTACATCCGAAAAAATATTTTAACCGTTATAATATATCAAGAACTGGAAGTGTTTAACGACCTTGATTGGCTAAACAGCCCTCGCACGGTCGGTTCGGTGCCTGAAGGCGATTGGTGATCGTTTCAATATTTTCTGCCGTGGGTCAGGAACAGGTGGTAGAGAACGCCATTTTGACAGGCCGCCATATTGGTTTTGGTGAGTTATCCATAAACCAAATTTCAGAGTTGTATGTCAAAATATGTCTTATAAGAGTATCAAATAATTTACATGGCAAATCAGTTTGAACAAAATTGAAATTTGACAGTTTTACATAATGTCCTAGAATAGATCTTCTGACAGATTCTGACAGCTTTGATGAAAAGGTTAGATGTGATCTCTTTTGTACGTTAAAACTACTTGATTACATTCAAGATTTATTATCGCATATGTACATTCCATGAAATCACGGCATGTGCCCCTAATGATGCCCTTTGTTTTGGCGCAACAGAGATCACAGTCACTATTGATTTTAAAAAAGTAAAATTTAAAAAAATACCGAACTCCGTAGAATATTTTGAACGAAAAGTCACTAAGCTAATCATAAAATAAAAAAACTCAAACACATCAAACGAATGGATCAAAACTGTTGTATTTATTATAGTTCTTGGGGTTTTGTCCGTGTTTTATTGTGTCAATTTTTTTAATTTTTTTTCTTAATTACTCATGTTTTTTACATTTTCAATAATCTTTGTTTTCGTTTAGACTTTTACAATCGGTTTATGAATGGTAAAATTCGCCTGAACTTATGTTTGTTTGTATTTCATGTCAAAAGGTTGGACAAAGTACATTGTTTTTCCTAATTTGAAAGATCCTTAGTCATTGTACTTATCGGTGATGTTTAACAAGAGTAGCAGGACGCCCTAAAAGCCCCCTTATACTGTGAAAGTAAAGTTAAATCCCTCGTTCAAATTATGTTTGATAACCATAAACTATTGATTATGTTTCTTTGCGGGTACAGATTTTTCTGAAGTATTGATTTTTATTAAATATTGGTTATTTTAAAGTTTAGGTAGGAGAACATTTTTATTGGTAAATAATTCTTATATGATTTTTATATTAGGGAATATGTTGATATGGTTGGTCAAGAGAACTTCCGTTGGTGATCTTGACGTTGGTTATTTTTCGAAAGACGATGTTGACCGAACTTCTTTTCGAAACCAATGTAAACAAGATGACGGCGATAAAAAAATACTTACTTTACCAAATTTATTTTCACTGCACGCTAATCGTTAAATAAAATAATAGACACAATCATTCGTTTAAAGATAATAAGAGTTTTTGACAAAACTTTATATTTTTCAAACAAATAAGGTTTTTTCTTATCCCAGGAATAGATAACCTTAGCCGTATTTGGCACAACGTTTTTGTGGTCCTCAATGCTCTTCAACTTTGAACTTGTTTGGCTTTATAACTATTTTGGTCTGGGCGTCACTGATGAGTCTTATGTAGACGAATATAATCATGGAACCTTTGATAAATATTTACACAACTGGGCCGATGCCGCTATAGGTGGACGTTTCCTCCCCGAGGATATCAACAGCCCAGAAGTCAGCACTTCGGTGTTGACATGAATATCAATTATATGGTCATTTAAATAAATTTCCTGTTGACAAAACTTTATTTTTTTTTTCCAACTAAGGATTTTCCTACCTTAGGAACAGATTACCTTAGCCGTATTTGGCACAACGTTTTGGAATTTCGGGTCATCAATGCTCTTCAAACTTTGTAATTGTTTGGCTTTATAACTATTTTAATCATAACGTCATTGATGACTCTTAAGTAGACGAAACGCCCATCAGGCGTATTAAATTATAATCCTGGTACCTTTGATAAATATTTGCAGTTTAATTTTTATCAGATAGCAAGTTGTATTGAGTACATATTTTTGCGTTAAACAACAAAAATATTCATGCGCCAGGCGTATTCAATGACATAAATATACAATTTACGTGTGATAGAGTTGGAAAAATATATTCCCTATCTCCATTTTTAAAGAATTATAAGTATTAAACGCCTTTTTAAAGGAATCTATTGTTGTATAAATGGACCAAGTCACTCAAAAATATAGTGTCTTAGTTCGATTGCTTCGGACATAATATAAGTAAAAATTATATTAAAATGTTTACAATCTAATCCCAAAATACACAATACTGTCTGAAACAGATCTTAAAGATGGTGGTCTTTTATTTCCAGAAATATATGTAATTATATTCATTGTTCCTTGATGAACTTTAGTTTCTTTAAAAATATGACTTTATATACTCAGTTGATAGAAATATGGTATTTTTCCAAATTTTTTTCCCTGAAATTAGCGAAATATTTTTCCACATGTAACCTCGTTGTTGGATTTATATAGATGTATCTAGGTAGTCATGTATTTGATAATTTGGCAATTGTAGGAATAACTTGTTTTAAAAAAATGCCACAAAATCACATTATTTCAAATACTATATTATTAGAGTTTTCATGTATGACAACTCTATATTTTAGTGGGCCTTTAGCAAAAAGAGTCTATTTCAAAACCGTTTACGATATAAACTCATAAACTTCTGCATTGGATGACGAACGTATTGAGAAGATACAACTTACCATGATATCTGCTATGTTAAGGAAACATATTTGCTTTGCATATTTCCCATTGATGAATTAAAAATTAGTTTCATAAAACATTTCGAAATAGCACGTTATCGAAACTTCATATAAAGAGTAGGTATTCGATTATTTTGATTGTTATATATATTCTAGTGAATTCAGTGGTTACTTACAGAAACAATTTTTTATTGATTTGCAGTATAATGCACTCAATTGCTCCATCTCTTTCGTCAAAATTTTAAATAAATATAAATAAGTTAATCCATATTTTATGTATTTACAATACCAAGTAACACAGGAATAGTTAGTTCAAACGTGTAGGAAATAAATCGAACTAGACAATTCAACTGACAATATTAAATAACTTAGAAAAAGAGAGAGCAAATAAGAACTGGTTATTAAATGAAAACGTCAATGATTATATTGAAACGACTATAATAGTTACCGTGTGAAAAATTAACATCTGTTTTTTTTAAACTAAAAGGGCATCGAAATAAAAAAAAATCGAATATGATCAAGTTCTCTTTTATGAATGCATTCTTTTTATACAATGAACGTCATTATCGAATTTTACCACGCGAAGTTAACTGGAAAACACTTGCAAAAATGTCCTGTTTAATATGAAAGGTTATATAAATTCAAAGCCAGTTTCGTTTTTGTATGACATGATATGTTTATTTCAATTTTGCTTCCTTGTTCAAATTACAAAATCAGCTTGGTAATCAAATAAATGTGTTAGGCGTAGTTATGAATACATTTATTATATTTATATAACTTTTGTAACTGTAACGTTTGATTCATTATTCCAACTTGCATGTGTTAAGTTTGTTACAAACGACTGAGGACTTTACTAAATATGATAGTATGACATATGTCGCCAATGCGATGAGAAAAAAATACTAGTAATTACGCAAAAAGAACATTTAACATCAACATCAACTTGATATCAATACGAGCAAACTTATTAAAAGCTTAACACATATCAAATTAGATGCTATAACTAATTTATAAAGACCATAAAAATCTTCGTCATTTTATGCTAAAATATAATTACCGAAATTACCTTAATGTTGTCAACCACTGCGGATTTTTTTTCTTCATTTGTTATACAACATTAAACAAGTTACAATTGTATAGCCTCTGTGTGAGGTTGATACGAGAATATATCGACCTTGCAGAAGTGTATGGACTGAGGACGAACTCAGACCTCATAGTGAGTAATCAAAAAGTTGGAATTGTTTTATTTATATTGAATAAGGCAGAAGATTGGTACCAACTCGTTTCAGTGGTTAGAATCGTATCAGATAATCTACCGAAATTAAGAGCAATAGTGCTTTTAAAAAAATAACCGTGCAATATCACATTTCTTTCTGCTGTTTTCAGTCTACCTATGACATATAAATTAAGAAGTGACTCCTTTCTAACTTTGATAAAAAAAAAAAAAAAAAAAGGGTAGCTTGCCTAATTCGGCACTTCAGTATTCCAACATCCTGCTGCAACGACACATTTTACTGGTCACAAAATATGCCTGGTTTTACTTGGCAAAAACTGAGTATTCTGACACTCTGCTTAATTTGACAATGTTTTTTTTCTGGTCACCCAGTGTGTCGAATAACTTTATTAACACTATCTATTGTTTTAAAAATATATCTTTTATGTATGTCTTCTGTTGAATATATAATGGAAATCATATTACATGTAAATTGTTATATCATACACTTCTTCGGTCCTCGATATAGTGATAGCAGGTTTTTAGGCTGTTGAACTTGTATCATGACCTAACGGTGTTAAAGGGTCTAATATGAAAATTGAAATGTTAAAAGATATGTGCCTAGTTTGGGTTTATATATTATTTTGTTTTGATTCATATAAAAGTGCTAGATAATACAATAAATTGAACTATCGTAAACTTTTTTTTTTTATTTTTTTGTATTTCATTTCTTTCGTTAAGTACTCACTTTAAGCATTGATACGTAAATTTATTCTTCGTTTGAGTAAGTCACAGAGGCAAAAAATCGTTATTCATTTTTGAAATTGAACATTTGTGTTACATGCATTGGTTGGTTTTCTAGTTTTACTGTCATCGGGAACATTCGGAGGCATTCATTTTGTAGCAATAGTTTAGGTTTACGCCTTATTTTCTATGGATTAGTTTTCAGAATGAAAGTTTGACCTACGTTGTAAAAATAGGGAGATGTGGTATGATTGAAAATGAGACAACTATTCATCATACTTCAATCTGAGTGGATATAAGTAGCTACAGGCAACCGTACGGCCGTCAACAATGAGACGATCCCTGATTATGAATAAGATTTTCATTTCTTTTCTCTTGTAACCGAAACAGTAAATCTAACATGTCGTCTTCATTATTGGTCAGCACTTTGCTTTATTCGTATTACTTTATACAATAATCTTTCAGTAGTCTTTTGGTTATCAAATACTAAATCAAACGTTTGGTTACGTTGTTGAGTGCAATTGATATCTATGTCTTTTTATCATTCTATATGTGCCTTTTTTCTTATAAACAATGTACACCAGAGTCCGATCAAGAAAGATTATTTTAAATATATGTAACAATTTCTTATCAATTTTAGCCGGTATATTTTGTTATAACATCCAACTGAATTTAACGTTCTAGAAATGTTACTTGCTATGTGTAGAGCCACAGACAATGTTTACAAATTTAAAACGGATGCCATTGTTAATGGAACTGGGTAACAGTTTAACATTGCCCCTCTGGGGGAAAAACTATAAAGCAGCATGTTCTGCTAGAATATTACATCAAACCCAATAAAACTGTATGGATATGTGTAACATGGCATGTGCCATTGTGGCATCTGTCTTTTGAATTTTGGAAATTGTCACCGTTAACATGAACGCAACAAAAAGTAAAATAAAATTAAAATGCTTCAAACTTTATGACTTTATCGTTATCATCTGAAACTTATCAAATTACGTACTTTTCAACTATGAGAACATAACGACTGTGTGAATACATCATGAGCAGAGTTACGTGTATAAAAAAGAAAATGAGATATGAGTATTTTAAATATATGCAGCTCCCTTGGAAATATCATATTCATAATAGCTTTGCTTTTAGTCACAATAAAATAAGATGGATCATGTTTTCTTAAATAGTTAAATATATGAAAATATATTGGGGATTGGATGTCGCGGCTACTTATCCCTAAAAAATGGAGGAAACAACCCATTGCTCGCCCACCACACAAACAAAGTGGAAGGTATGTAAACTTGTTGTAGTAAGAACTATCAATGTCAAACTGCTAAATTGGATGAGCAAGTGTCGCTGGGTTATTTGGTAAATAATAATGTACAGGAACATATCATTGGCAGTGAACCCAATGCTTATTCAAACAATTCGCGTCGTCTAATAATCAATCTTCTTATTTTTTTACATAACGTGTGTTTATCTCCTCCGCCAAAAAAAGAAAGTCAAATTTAAAAGTGTGCCCATTGCATGTGTTCATCTTATCTTAAACTGTAAAAGCTTAATACGACAGAACAGTTTCAGAATATTCAAAGCATTTGTACATTCAGTTTAAAGCGATCTGACAAAATATTATAAGAACTACTTTCGCTAAAAAGATTTCGATTAAAATTAATTGATTAGTGTTTCAGTCTTGTGCATGATGGATTGATCGAGATTCTTGAAAAGGGTTAGGTGAAATATGGCCTTGACAAATATCTACCTGAAATGACCTAGTTCAAACATGACGTCTTTGTACCAATAACAACAACAACATGCCTGAATGACACCATTATTTTATTTTACTAAAGGCTCGACAGTAGTCAAAATGACTAAGTAGTTCGTCCACTGAATAACTAATAATATAACTGAGGTTATGAGTGTATGACCCATTCGTTGCAGGTGCTTTTGATTCCAATCTTAATTGACTAGAATAGTAAAATTTCAGCCGATCGTCGGTGGTTATCTCTGTGAACTTCGGCTACATTCACCAATAACAATTGGCCGCCTCAAACCTGCCAACAGTGTTCACAACGGCATTAAGCACCAACAAGACATAAATCAATTACTATACCTCTATGGATTCCTAGGAGGGTCAGTAGCAAACCATATAACTTGTATAATTATGTTGTTCTAGACAGAGGGTAGATATCATCCAAACTGTTTCTGAAATGTTCTGTTTTTAATACTTTTCATTGCTAATCATCGCCAGGGATATAAGTGTAAACCATTCAATAAACATGAAATAATATTAAAAGTAGAGGACACTATTTGAAAAAAAACACGTTCAATAGTAATTTTCACAGCAATTCTAGTAGGGGAAATATTTCGACAACAAACCCAAAGAAAATTGTTTCCTGTTTAGTTTCAATTTGGTATATTATAAAGGATTGACTTTCATTCAAAATTTAAGAAGGATAAAGAGGAAATATAAACTTAAACTTAGAAAAAGTTTATTCATTTTATTTAAAGAGTGTACATTGTGTACCCGTTGTCACATTTCAAATGAAACTCTACTGTAACAATGCATTCCCAACCAATAACACAGATGCGAAGTTGATATCCTTTCGAGATGAAAGTGTAATTTTGGTCTTCAAAATAGTTTAAAGGATTGACATATTTTTGAGATTTTCAAAATATATACACTTATCAAAATGACAGGTAAGTGCAGTTAATTGGGCTTGCGTAATTGTACCTTAATTAAACTTAAAATTTTGATTTAATGAAGAATATTTTAACTTTCCACTTTTGTCTCAAACATCTGTTCAAGTTTTATGTATAGTTATTGGTTTCATCCATAAAAAGGCTTTCTTGTAATATATAATGTTTGGTCGGAAAATTTATTGATGAATAGTATTTGCTTTACGTCCAGTGGACAGTATTTCAATTATGTTCAAAACAAGAACACATTTACAATCAAGAAACAATTGTTTAGAGACCAATTGTAGGTCCCTCTATCTTTGATTTTTCAAACACTCTTCGCTAACTCATTATTAGTCCTGATATCAAAACATGTGTTTATTCATTCTGATTTTAAAAATGTATGATTTATATACATGCGGTTACCTGAAATGATAAAGAAAATTTAGTACCGGTTTCATGAAATCGCGTGCTCTGCTATGTTTTAGAAAATATTTGATTTCAATGTTATTTTCCTCAAATAAGGGATATGATTATCTAACCCTGGTTATAAATGATAAAGTGTGGTGTCATGTGAATGCTGTCGTAGCACTGATTTCAATAATGTGTGCTTCTTATGTACTTTCAATTGAAATATGTGTATACTCTGCCAATTCTTGTTTATAGTTGGTCAAAAATGGTAACATAAAAAAGCTTACTTTACGCTGAATACCAAAATATGGTTTCTATATACTAACCATTAGCTACTACCATTTCAAAAAAGTCCGTTTTTTTGTGTTTAAAGGTGACTGTATTCTGATTCTAAGAATATATGGTTATCCATTTTTCCCTTCCATTAGTTCAAAAACTACTTGTTTGCACCAGTTCACTTCAGGAAGATATATGTTATGGTCATATATCAACCATCTCATAACAAGAGACTCTATAGATCCATCATGTACAAGATCTTAATCGAAACCTTTTTATGGGCAATAGTTCCTATAACATTTCATCATATCGCTTAAAGTAAAATAATCTTTCAACGTGTTGATTCATTCTTAATAATCGAAATTGCAAGCGACGCATTGATGACGTTTTAAATGGAGTAACTGACTCTATGGTCTTTCGTTGGAAAACAAGGACTTAGCTATTCATGCGTACCTTTATTTATATATATCTCCATTCTCACGAGTACGACCATAACATACGCTGTAAATAAGAAAGACATGTGTACATTAAACACGCATTTGCTTAATATCCAGTTTTTCAGTTAGGCTGTGATGGTTCTTATTACCACAAGGTTAGCTACAATTGAACCTTCCAATGTGTCTGTGTGTGGGATGGGCTAGAGACACTTAAGTGCTATTTGGTAGGAATAAGCAGCCGCGACGTCCAGTTTCCTTCCATTTTAGAAATGTGGTCATTTTTTCTGTCGCCGTGTGAACGGTGAAAAACTTCAAAATTGTAAAGACAGATATCATGTTATATATCCATACAGGTTTTTTTTTTATTTAATGTTTTATTATTTAAGACATTGATGATTAATAGGTATTTTTCCAAAAGGGGTAATGTTTAACTTTTGCCCTGTTTTCATGACAATGGCAGCCGTTTTGAAATTCTTAATATTGTCTCTACATCTTGGCATACCATGTAACATTTCTTAATGTTAAATCAAGTTGGGTCTCATTATAACAGATTTATAATTTAGAAGATTTTCGGATTTGAGTAATTTATATGTTAACGGCAGACATCTTGACGATGGCATATCCCGATCGATAATCTGCACATGGTTAGTATTTAACTTAGTATATATGTAGTTCCATTCAATTTGGCTCATACAGTTCCAAGATATAAGCTAGACCAAAGAAGGGAAGAAAATTGATAAGAATTAGAAAACAGGATCATAAAATAACAATATGTCACCCCAATTCCGTTAAGAGTGCCATAATGAGCATTGTAGAAGTTTAATATCCAAACAATAAGATTGTCACTAAAGAAAAAAGTACATAAATAACAAAAAGACTGACAAAAAAACAAAATAAACATTTAGCCTTAAAAGAAAAATGTTGATACTTATTACTATACTGTTTTTTAAATCATGCCATGTCTATAAATAAAATCAACGGTACCTATTTTGTTGCACCAGATGCGCATTTCGACAATACATGTCTCTTCAGTGATGCTCGTGGCCAAAATATTTGAAATCCAAAGCATATATAAAAGATGAAGAGCTATAATCCAAAAGGTCCAAAAAGTATAGCCAAATTCGTGAAAGGAATCAGAGCTTTGCATGAGGGAGATACATTCCTTAATTTATGATAATTTCTAAGGTTTTGTAACAGCAAATTTTAATAACACAAAAAATCCGTATTTTCATGCCAGTACCGAAGTACTGGCTACTGGGCTGGTGATACCCTCGGGGACTAATAGTCCACCAGCAGAGGCATCGACCCAGTGGTAGTAATAAAATCAACGGTACCTATTTTGTTGCACCAGATGCGCATTTCGACAATACATGTCTCTTCAGTGATGCTCGTGGCCAAAATATTTGAAATCCAAAGCATATATAAAAGATATATAAAGTTATCATTTAAAGAATTTTAATTATACTTGTAAGAGTATAAGTGTATTTAAAATATCAATATAATCATTTGCTTCCACAATTGATTCAAAAAAGTCTCTCTCTCTCTCTCTACATATATATGACATGTTTATATATCTTGTTAATAGCAGATGTTCACATTTAACTACTGATTCATATAGCTGTCAGAATCTCTTAACGCCTACAACACTTTATCACATAAACAATGTACAATGAAATCTGTGTTATCTGACACATTAGGGAACCAGAAAAAAATATCGGATTAAGCAGGGTGTTGGAATACTCAGTTTTTTCTGCAAGAAAATGCATATTTAGGGAACATGGAAATGTCTCGGTAAAATCAGCATGTTGGAATACTCAGGTGTCGGATTTAGCAGGTTACACTGTATTAACTGAATACTTGTAATATTTCAGAGTGTAGCTTTTCAAATGAGATTGCAGGGAACTTGTTTACGGTTTTTAAATGCTTCACTTTGTGTCTTGTACAGGCCTTGTTTAACTGATTCTACAGTATGGACATTGCTCATTGTTGACGACATTAGGGTGACTTCTATTGTATAACACTATTGATCTTTGGTGTCAGGTGGATATTTGAAGTAAACAGCGTGTTGCAAAATTATCTTATCAATTAAAAAATTGTATTTTAGATTCAACCAACCAAGATGCATCATTAGCTCTGTATAGTTTTCTTTGTCGGAACATAGTTGGAACAGAGGATCATGTAAAAACAATCAGAATGATGAACACTGTTAGAGATAATTTAAGAACAACTGAGGATTGTGCAGTAATCACTAGTGGAAGTATTGGAGAAGGAATTATGATGCAAGGTAGTGATTTAGATATAATGGCGGTCATGAAAAAATATGAAGTTTGTGAGGACGAAAATATTCGTCAGAATCATGACATAATGTATCTCACATTGGAAACTGAAGATACACAGCCAGGTTTCACTACGTTACGTTTAGTACACAGTGATTATCAAAAGGCACCTGAATTTTGTGAAGGGATAGGCGAGAAGTACTATTTTTCAAACTCAAAATTTAAGCATTATTTTTTAAACAGCTATTTTTCTACTGTGCACGGACCATGTATATCAGACAAAGTTGGATTTTTTGACATGGCGTACAGCCTACATAGTAAGTTATGGATAACACAAGCAACACAATGGATAACTCGATCAACTTACTCATGGCCAGGACATGATGTTAAACAGTCTATTGTTAAACACGGTGTTCTCTTTGTACCGGTAGGTGTGAAAGGATCTACAAATGAAGAATTGGAATGGCGACTTTCATTTTCTGTTGCAGAAAAACTTCTGATTTATACTTTTACGCATACGCAATTGCTATGTTATGCACTCTTGAAAATTCTTCTTAAGGACATTATAGCTTTAGGCATAAATGGAACAGATATACTTTGTTCATATTTCATGAAAACCATTCTGTTTTGGATATCTGAAGAATTACCTACATCAATATGGATACCTCAAAACTTGATATCGTGTTTCATGAAATGTTTCAGGAGGCTTATATATTGTGTTGAATTCTCCATTTGTCCTAATTATTTTATCCCTGAGAGTAATTTATTTGAGAATAGGATAAAGGAGTACGCAAAGGAAATCCTTTTAGATAAATTATATACTTTAAAGAAATACGGTTGGCAATGTATCCTACTGTCAGAACAAATTTCTAATTTCCTTGTATCACACATTAGCAAGGAACCAAGTGAATCATATGTTTACAATGTTAAACAATTATTATCTGAAGTAATGAATTTGGCAGACAGTATGCGGGTGACATATAATTTGCCATTTGAAAATGTGATACACAGGGTGTTGTCAATTAAGAATTTCAAAATTAAGTACATGTACACCTACTATATGACAAAGCGTTGTAACAAGAGTGTCCAATTACTACCATATGAAAACAGATGCGGAAATAAATCGACTTATAAACAGTACAAAAGCTATATAAGTTCGTTGTTAATGCTCACACGTCATGACGCTTTATCTGGATGGCTTCTGTTAGCTTCGTTTTTTTACATGAGAAAACAATTCAATATAACACTTGCCATCCTTCAGTATGCTCTATCAAAATGTACACCGGATTCATTTTATAGAAGCATGAAGTTCAAACATATTAATTATCAATCAGTTTATTTGCCTTTATTTACGACGATGCCTTTCGTACAGATGGTGAAATTTCTGGTAATAGATATTATCGATTTTAATAAAGACTCCATGTTAATACCGGATGAATTGGAAATGGAAGTTGAAACGAAACCATTATCTATACCACCAGTAGTATATACGCATTTCCTTTGTTTTTTATGTCATTATCATGGCAACGATACCAGTCAATGTTGGGATTCTCTCCGATATTTAGTTTGGACTGTTCATGAAAACTATTTTGTAGCAAATACCTTTCAGCAAGCTATATCTTACAACATCCTAGGTATAGCTTGTCAGTTGATAGGACAAACGGAAACTGCAGTTGAGGCCTTTATAGAATCCATAGAAACATACCCACACCGAGATCAAAATTTTGCGTACCAGAGATTATCCTTAATGGGTATATGTGATTATGACAATATA